>NW_018407712.1:0-554 GCF_002113885.1 Mizuhopecten yessoensis | reverse complement strand
TTTAGATTCTACATAATGGTGTATTTGTATACATATATATACTACTTAGTTTGTGATATAATTATAAACACACCAATTAACAAGTTTTAACTGCCCAGCTCAGATTACAAACTTCCAACTGACTCAGACAAGTTTTNCATTTCATTGAAAAGTATTTAATCTAATAATTACTTACAAATGAGGATTTTTTCTTGCACAACCAGACATAATTGCCCCATTTCCAATGAAATTCTCCTTGTTACAGTATAGTTCCAGCAATCGATAGTCATATTTCGGCTTGTTCAGTAATTATCATATTAGGTTTCAATAAATTGTCATTTTGAGTTACAATAATTTTATCCACATACCCATGTTCAGTTACATGCAGGTACGCATATTTCCATAGGTTCTTTCACAAGCCGTATATAGCCCCAGGCAGACAGCTCCATTCATAGCCCAGTAACCAGTATAGCCATGTGACCACCTGTTAATTAATATAATTGTCACCTGTCAACCTCCCACTCCCCCTCCCCCAAATAACTGACATAACAGTTTACCTGTGATGAGGTTAATTG
>NW_018407711.1:6664-7538 GCF_002113885.1 Mizuhopecten yessoensis | reverse complement strand
ACTGATTTTCTATTCATATAGTAACAGTGATAGAGACCTAACCCCTGGGCCTGGAAAGTTATTCAAAGCAGGCACTTTCTTTGAGGAAGCACTGTATAAAGTCAAGAGTGTAATCAGCCCAAGAGAAATCAAGATATTGTGCATTAGTGCATCAAACAGATTTTCTATTTATAGTGACCCATTGACCTTTGACCACTGGACCTAAAAAAGTTATCCCAAGCAGGCACTCAGTCCAACAGAATTTGAAATACAGTGCACAAACTGATGTTCTATTTATAGTAAGTGACCTTGATATTTGATATCAAAGGCTGAAAAGCTATCAAAAAGCTTAAACAAACATTTTATTACACTGGATAAAGTCCATGTATGCACACACACAAGGTTCTACACTTAAAGTTGATAAGTTGACTTTAATATTCATGTTTTTTCTGTATGTTATTACCATCTCCATAACATATTTATGAAGTTGCTAAGTGTTTAAATTGAATCAGTTGATGATTTTCTATGTATAGCAACAGTGACCTTGGCCTTGACCTTGGAACCCTGAAACACAACAATGTCTGAGGTATACTCATACTTGACCTTTTCAAACAAATTGACCAAAATCCATGAACGAATGAAGTTGCTAAGAGTTTAAATTGAATCAGTTGTAGATTTTCTATATATAGCAACAGTGACCTTGTCCTCACCTTGGAACCCTGAAACACAAGGGTATACCCATATTTGACCTATGTATAAAGTTTGACAAAAATCTGTGAAAGAATGAAGTTACTAAGTGTTTAAATTGAATCAGTTGATGATTTTCTATATGTAGCAAGTGTGACCTTGACCTTGGATCCCTGAAATACACCGATTTATGAAGTATACTCATACT
>NW_018407711.1:1638-2262 GCF_002113885.1 Mizuhopecten yessoensis | reverse complement strand
AATTCACACTTTTTAATTTGTACTATTCTTCTTTTTGGATAACAATTACACTTTAACTTGTAAGCGAAAAATACATCACTGATAGCGTCACGAGCAGGATCAATACTAAAAACGTCTTTTAATATTAATGGCTACCAAACTCGTGTCCCCTAGTTACAAATAAATGCTGTGTCCCAATCACTTGCCCTCTGGACTGGTTTTTAAGTAAGTTGTTTTAGTGCCAAATTTTGTAAAGCATGCATGATTATTTAGCCTCTATATCTTAATCCTTCCAACGTAGGTATCTTGTGATAAAATTTGTTGTTTGCCTTACACTGTTACAATGTTTTACCATTTATATTTATATATGACATATATATTCAACGTAAAATTTTGATTCTTGTATCCTGTATTTTGAAGTAACATGTCAGTCAGCCACTATGCTTTTATCCGATAATTTTTAGATAAAAAAAACCCACACACAAGCTTTAAATCACGAACTTTTCCTCGAATGCGCCTATGTATAATCTTCGCCACGATGGATGACACAAGTTAAGGTATACTGTTGATGCCGACATGTACAAATGTATGTCAACTGTAAAACGAAAGTAGGTCTGCGCGATCGCAAACATTTAATGCTGATCC
>NW_018407711.1:0-553 GCF_002113885.1 Mizuhopecten yessoensis | reverse complement strand
ATATGGCATTGCAAACTCAACTGCGACATTTGTTTTCTAATTTGAAAAAAAGGCCACCCTATACTGGGTTCTGATTGGTCCAAATATAGATGTTGTCTGATTGTCCCCGGAATCGGTACATAAGGGTTTTGAGTGATGCCGAACACAATGGTAACAGTTTCGAAAAGCTCAGTTACCATGATAACGAAATGGTGGCCTCTGATTGGTCGAAATTAAGAAGTTGTCTGATTCTGTCCTAAATAAGTACGTTAGGGTTTTTAGCGATGCCAAACACAATGGTAACAGTTTCGAACAACTCAGTTGCCATGGTAACGAAATTTGGCCCTCTGATTGGTCGAAATTTAAATGTTGTCTGATTCTGCCCAGAATTGGTGCATAGGGGTTTAAAGGGATGCAAAACACAATGGTAACAGTTTCGAACAGCTCAGTTGCCATGGTAACAGATTGGAGTCCTCTTATTGGTCGCAATTTAGCTGTTGTCTGATTTTGCCCAAGTCCAACATGGGTCGTTGGCGGACTTCTGTAACGGCCATCCGTTACAATTAGTACTAGT
>NW_018407710.1:462855-467171 GCF_002113885.1 Mizuhopecten yessoensis | reverse complement strand
CAGAGACTGTTTCTTACCTGTAGACTGATAGGGGGACTGACAGGGGGACTGACAGGGACTGTTTCATACCAATAGACTGATAGAGGGATTGGCAGGGACTTTTTCATACCTGTAGTCTGATAGAAGGATTGACATGGACTGTTTCATACCTGTAGACTGATACGGAAACTGACACAAAGTGTAGAGGGGGTGTTCTCGTTTCCCCCACTTTTTACATAACAAAGGAAAGTGTTGATTTAGGAAGACAATGGCAAACCAATTATAGTCTGTTTCATACTTACCCCACAGGTTACTTACCTGTGTGAAAGTAGAGGTTGTCAGCATTGGCAAGGTCTAAGAGGTTGTCCGAAGTAGCGAAGCTGATGATGCGTGAGCCATCTCCATTATCAAAAAGCAGGAACTGTTCCCCGTTATCATTATCAAAAAGCAGGAACTGTTCCATATTCCGTCCAGGTCAACGTACTGGAATATCATTGAGTGTAGTCAGTGTGGCAGGGCAGGTGGCATCAACACAGTTCTAATAGGTCCTCTCACCTCTGTTGTTCTTAACAATATAAATGTAACCATCATATGCAAGACTTCGTCCGCCACGTTTGTTTCTCACAAACTTGACCTGAATCTGTGCATTCGCCATGGTCTCGTAGTCTCGTAGTTTCGTAAAATAGAATTTGCGTAGATATTCTAGATTCACTGCAATACTGCTTGAGCTGTACAGTTGGATATGACTGCCCCAGAATGATTGTTTGCTATATATATAAACCAATATGGCTTGGATATTCATCATCAGCTTGGATACAAATGAAGGAGTGCTTAAATAATGGTAACACTCATCATCATCTCAGTAATTATCATAGGCCGTGGTCACTTTTAGCTCACCTGGATGGAAATGATAGCTTGGATAATTATAGATGTTCAATGATTTTTATGATAGTTATAAGATACTTATAACATCTAGGAATTTTGATTATTTAACTGATTAATTAACTGTTAAACACCACACTCTTAGTCACACATTACATTCTTACATTTTGTACAAGGTAATGTAGGCATCTTATTAAATGTTACAATAATAAAGATTATTTAATAACCAATGATATTAATATTTTTAAAGTACTAGAAAATGAAATAACACATTTCATCTTATCATATCAGCAGCACAAGGACTACAAAATGGATATATTTAATACTGAATATATATATATATATATATATATATATAGGATTAATATTTAAATATTTAAATTTTAACATTTGTCATTACAAATCTGAAAAAAACCTTATATAATGTATTATTAAATTAAATATGATAAAACACCACCTTAGATAGAAGGGCTAACCACAGGTAAAAACACAGGTAAACACAGTAGAACACAGGTAAATACTGCCCATACTACTTAGAAACAGACTATAATCCTTCTAACAACATTCTTCCCCCCATGTTATTTTAAAAAGTGGGGGAAACGAGAACAAGCCCTTTGGCTGTCCCTCGATCAGGAAATGACAGCCCCAGGCACAATTTCATTTCACAACAGATGGCTAGTGTACCTATGAACTTACATTGTTCAATGAAAAAGATAATTGACCTTTTACGGCTGATCAATCAGTACCACCTAGCGCCTTTAGCAAGTTACACAGTGGACAGTATATATCAGAGGCTGGGATTAACCCGGCCTAGGGTATGTTTGGAAATATTATATAAACGACAACAAGATTTATTAATTAAAGAAAGAAAGGTTTATTGATATTTTTAGAGAAGAATGTGCAGAAAAAATAGAATATTCTCAAAATATTTTTTTTATATATATATTTACGATCATTTTGATCTACAAAACTACCTGCGTAAACCCATACAAAAAGAATATCTGAAAGAAATCAAAAAAATATCTCCTCATAACTTAACNATAATCCTTCTAACAACATTCTTCCCCCCATGTTATTTTAAAAAGCGGGGGAAACGAGAACAGGCCGTGGAGGGATCAGGATTTGATGGGGGGTAGGGGTTAAGTTGTTATACTTTTGATACCTGAGCCTGATTAATTTGGGATTGATGAAAATTNGGGGGGGGGGGGGGGGGGGGGGGGGGGAAGTGTTAGGGATGGGTCATATGTTTTCATTGTAAATAGATTCTTACAGTTTTTATAATTTCATAAAAATGTTTTAATTAGATGTACTGTAGGTTTTTTATAATATGTCAGGTTCTTGTGGGTATTGGATTGAAATTAGGCTATTTGTGTGGCTCAATGGTCGAGGGTAGTTTTTTTTAATATATCAGGTTCTTGTGGGTATTGGATTGAAATTACGCTATTTGTGAAAGTCGGGGGTGTTTTCATGGAGCTATCGGGTTCGAGTTTTTTGTTGTAAACATTTCGATCCTACCTGAGCTAGATTCTGTTAAAAAAACTGCTGTATATTATGATCGACTAGGCCGTGATAGAGGACCTGTGCCCTTTTGTAAGCTCGGTTTCGATTAGTTATATGTTAAAAGTAGGGGGTGTTTTCTATGAGTTGGTTCGAGGGAATTTCGATCCTACCTGGACCGAATTGTGTGTCAGAAATTATTTTGTTATATATTTTACTAGGCCATGATAGACGACCTTACCCTTATGTTAGCATGGTTTATATTGGGTACTATATATCTTATGGTTGGGAATGGGACAGGGATATGTTTATACGTATGTGTTTGTGTGTTTGTGTGTGCGGTTGTGCAAATAAATAGAATAAAAAATGAACAAACTTACAAAAGATAGGGTGGTCGGTATATCACCCGGCCTCCCCCGTGTTTGGCTTGTGATAGTTATTGATTTGAATGCATCGATTCATCTTGTTTTGTGCCATCTACTTGTTTATTTTAGAATGGGTGCCGGGTGAAACCTTTTTTTTTAAAGGCTATGTTGAACAGGTGTTGGTGTTTTTATTGTGGTTTGTAGATTTTGTTGTTTTAATACTTATTAATGGGTTTCTGAATTTTGTCGCAAATTTTTATTCAGATTGTTATTTATATATTTTGTTTACTTAGACATTAGTTTCCTGTCTACCTAGTTTTGTTTACAATCAAATTTGGACTATATAATGGCTGAAATATTAAGAACTTGCATTCTATCTTAGTCATCATGATGAGGAAGACCTATACTTTGGAAGCAGCTTTGTACAGCGTCTGGGGAGATATGTCGGAGACAGGGATAGGCGAGCGGTATATCATGGACGGGGAGGCCTTAGACTGGATCGGGTTACTGCAGAGATGCGTCGGCGTGTAATACAAGAGCGGGCTGACGTCATCATCATCCATCTGGGGGCGAATGATATCGCACCTACTCGTCGTCCCGGCGATATTGCTGATGGCATTCTGCGGTTGGTGGGAGAGTTCAGTCGGTCTGGTGCCCAAGTATATGTCGTTGAATTGCTACCATGATGGAACGTTTCCCGGGTTAAATACCTGTAGGTCCTACAACTTTATACTATAGCCAAAGGGCATTTACATACCTACCTGTGAGTTAACAGGTGAACTAATTACCTCAGAGGTGTTACCTGTGAATGTCGTGGCCAAAGGGCATTTATAACCGATCCTCCAACTAACACAGGTAGTTTGGTGTACCGGCGCGTTTCTTTTTGTTTCCAGTGTTGGAAGAAAACATGTTGTTGAAAGTATTTAAGTAAATTTCAAGAGCGTTTAAATGTATTTTATATGCTTTTTTACCTTAGACTAGTGCCATGACCGACGAAGCTAATAAGGTAAAAATGTATGTGAATCATCACGGAATTAGATTAGATCTAAGTCCGTGGTATCATATAAGATATTCGTGTTTTTTTTTATGAAAATTTTAAATTCTACTGTCAAATTATTGTTGTAGTAATGGTGGTAATGATATGACATTGCTTCATGGGGTTTTAAGTATACATGTATACATATAGGAGGAATACATGTTATTTATCAGCAGATTTCAGAACATTAAAGTACATTGTAAATATATGAATATTTAAACTGGCGCTAACGTCATATTATTTTGTTTTAAAACAATACATATTTGGAGTTTTCATTCTGTGTAGCCGTTGAGCTTAATGCGTATCTTATATTCAAGTTACAAGTTTTATTCGAACTTTAGGCCATTGGCCCATCAGTAGACAATACATATTATACACAAATCATGGACATAAACGTCTTACGTCCCTGCCATATCAAAATCGTCCTCCGATGTAGTTTTTTTTACTTAAATAGTGATTAGTCTTCGTCCTGTCGTCAACCTTATTAGATATGTAGTGCATGTAAAGAATCACACTGCCACTGTGAGACGTGTCCATTGAAAGCAATGAAATATATA
>NW_018407710.1:456797-458224 GCF_002113885.1 Mizuhopecten yessoensis | reverse complement strand
GCTATTATGGTCCGCAAAGGGGATATTTCAAAATATTTTTTCAAAGTAATGTTACCATTATGTTAGAAATCATCTCATCGTCACACAGTCCAATATTGGGGACTTTCCGGGGTTACTAGAGAGGCATTCTCGGGATAAATTACCGGAGCTCCTTCATACGCTTCTAACCCAACGCCGCCATGTTGTTGTTCCCTAGGAGGGTTGTAGCTCCTGAACCCTAGCTATTGTTATATGTACCAGTGACCCAAACTTGCCAATCTGACGTCACATGCACCACGTGTCCTGTTAGCTCATTAAAATTCTCGCAAGTTAGGAGCGATAACCTTCGATTGCCTATATCTAGGTAACGGGACACTTATGAACGCGCGTTGATGGATGACTCTATATTAATTTAAGTATATTACAGGTTTCGATAATTTTTTACAAAATGTGAAAAAAAATCGTGTCCAAAATCCTTTAAGGATCATTTATAGTGGCAAGCTTGACAAAATCACAATAAACTGAAATTTTCAAACAAACATTTGAGCACATAGTATGCTCTAGTAAAGCGGACTAACGTCACTGTTCCCTCACGACACATTTTAGATAAACACCAATGTTCTTTAACCATCAGTTCCAAAAAATGTTCGTTCATTTTTCATAAATAGATACTATCCACTTTTCATTTCTATTACAAATTGATATTTGGGTACGTGATTTGATCACGGTTTCAGGTCTAAAATCGCGAAAAATCATCAGGGTGAACCGGCGTAACTAGCTGTACCCTGAAACGGACACTTCGGTATTTTTGCTATGTTTGGGGATAAACGATCAATAGAAGCAGAAAAGAAAACATATTTCAAATATTTTAGAGGCAAACAGGGTTATGATAAAAAAATCTCAAAACTTTTGAAATGAAACCAAATGATAAATAGCGTTGCACGGCACGTAAATCGGGATCGTTCTGTTTTGGTTATTCTTACCTTTAATTGTCAATGTAACGATAATCGGCAGCCAATAAAGCTTACATACAGTAAAAATGTCATGAAAGTATTATCAAATGACAACTTTATACATAAAAGTACTTCTTTGCATTGAATGACAGTTTCTTGGGCCGTTTCCCATGCAGCCCCTACGGTAGCTAAAAATATGTCGCACGCCGGTGATGCAATAAATATTGAAACGAGGGCAGCGCGTGCTTCCGGTTTATAGTTTCCATGTACATGTAGCTAGGACCTACGGAAAGCCAACACGATTTAGGATGCCTGTCTGCTTATCGAGGTATACGTAAATGCTCATTTATTAGTAGCCTAACTCACCGACAATCCCACTTAACGTACAATCACTGAATTTTCGTAATGCCATTCAAACTTATTTTACAACTTTGGGTAATGCCGGTTATGACGAAACTAATCGTGTAATTGTTGAAGGAAGACCTTTAAATTATG
>NW_018407710.1:452709-456242 GCF_002113885.1 Mizuhopecten yessoensis | reverse complement strand
TTATTGTTCAATATTGTGTAAATTTTGTACATAGGCTACCTTTAAAAGGAATTACATTGGTACTATATTATTATAATTAATTTACTTTTCAGTTATATGGCCTGCAGTAAGCTTTCCCATTTTTTCGATTCCCTTTTAAAATTAGTGAGATAATTTTCACCATTACCTACAGCAATGTATTTTTGAGTATTGTAAATATCTTTAAATTAATTAAGTTTTTTAAAGCTAAAACTGATAGACCAGTTTGCAGACATCTAGCTTTATAAATATATAGTTTAATGATAATAAGTACTAAATTATCAACATTGTTTTTTCAATCATAGAAACCAAAGATAAAAGATTCTTTATTTAAAGCAAATGGAATTAATAACACATCTAGCAATAATTCAAAATCTGTTAAAAACACTTGTACCTCTTTACATTCCCATAATGCATGAACTATAGTTTCTGTGTCAGTTTTACAATGAAAACAATATGGACTATTAACAAGACCTATTTTATAAAGATATGAATTAGTAGTTAAAATCTGTTGATTGATTCTAAATTGAAGCCACTGTAGTTTTGTGTTTTTACTAATTTTGAAGGGAATGGTATAGATTTTCTTCCATATCTCTGTGTTAAATTCAAATATTTCCTCCCACTTCTTTCTACCGGTAGATATTGTTGATGGCTGTAAAATTTTTATTTCTTCTTTCTTTAATTAAGTCATAAACTATTGTTACCCCTTTCCTATACCATTCCCTATAAAATATACTCTTGTTTTGTATTTTTTTATTGATTTATTATACCAAATGAGTGATTTGAGAATATTTACCTTTTTGTTTCCAAAATTTACAACTTTTTCAGCTAGCTTGCACTAACTTAATAGCACATCTTTCCAAAATATTTTTTTACAACTCTTCTGGCATTTTAGCATATAATCAGTACCACAATTAGCTATAATATTTCTATTTTCATATAACTTAAAAATATGCCACTTTCCTTCTGTTGTATATAGTCTCCTAATCCAGGTTAATTTTAAAGATTCTATAAATGATTGTAAATGTAGCATTTTGAGTCCCCCTTCCAGATAGTTCTTAAAAAAAAAGTCTCTTTTTATTTTATCTGATTTGCTGTTCCATAAAAAATTATAAAGTTCAGTATTTAGTTTTTTAATAAAGCATTCTTCTGGATTTGGTAAAGAAATAAAAAGATGATTAAACTGTGATATAAGAAGGGACTTTATAATATTATTTTTTCCTTTTGGTGTTAAAATCCTCTATTCCATATTTTAATTAATGCCTTGAGCTTTATTAATTTTTTATCATAGTTTAGTTTTGGAATTTGGTGCAAGTCCACATTAAATTCAATGCCTAAAACTGTAAATTTTGTAATTCCCCATTGTAAGTTCCACTCTGGAAAATAAGTATCATTACTATATGTTTTACTGCCAATCCAAACAACTTGTGTTTTACTCTTATTTACTTTTAATCCAGAATTTTTTGCAAAACTGTTTAATTCATTAAATGATTCTTTCATAGATCCTTTTGTACCATCTTATATAATTGAGGTATCATCTGCATACTGAGATAATAAAATAGGAACATTATCTTCATTAATACCTTTAATATTCCTTTTAAGTCTAAATCTTAAAGCAAGTACTTCTACACATAAAATAAATAAATAAGGTGCGATTGGATCGCCCTGCCGACAGCACCTCTTTATTTCGAAAAAACTTGAAAGATGTCCTCCCTGATTAATAGAAGAGATTGCATTAGTATGCAAAAAATTGATCCACCTACATATATCATTCCCAAAATTAAAAATAAAATAAAATAAAACTTGTGTTTATAAAATCCCAACTAACAGAGTCAAAAGCGCACCCATAAACATAGTGCTGTGACCCTAATTAGTATTGCATATTTTTTTTGTGTATTTTAGACATTTGTAACGAACCCCTGTGGTCACACCCAAACCCCACGAATTCAGAAATTTCTTCAGATTGCAGCTATAGGAATATGCATGATTGAAGGTTAAGTATGCCTTTCTCTGTCTCCATTTTTAATTGTATGTTGCTGATTATAACTAGAACACATTTTTGTATTATTATTTACTCCCGATAAATGAAAACCAATTCAAGTATGTATACATGTATACCATATACATGGGTTGTTTCCTTAGGTTTTTTTATATACATATGGCCCATTGTAGGTGCATGGGGGATGCCAAAACCACCCTGAGCAAATTTGTTAACATAACATAAAAACGGACATTCATGAACACTGTATTTGGTTAATAACTTTTCACTACACTCAACTACACTTAAATTCAAATAAGCATGTTCCTGTGATATTGCTCGTAGCAAAATTTAAATCAAACAGTTAAAACTAAGAATAGACTCGACCTCCATCTGTCACCCATATATGATTACTTCACCTAATTCCTACAGATGGTTTAGCCCAAACCCCTCTGACAGGGGTGATCACTGTGTATAAGTACAATACAAGTAGTACAGGTAGAGCCAGGTAAAACCAAAGATCAGGTGATCATTGACCAGACAGAACACATGCTGACATTGACAAAAGGAGATTAATTCCCTATTGTTTAGGGTAGTTTCAGATTTCAGATTTTATTTCCAACACTCAGAAAAAATCCATCTTCAATTTTGTAAATATATACTAAATGTAAGAAAAAGTACACCAAATTTCATTGTTTATGGTGAGCTTGGAAGATACCCACTAGACATCGAAATTAAATGTAGAATAATAGTATTCTGGCATAAGTTGATTACCTCTAGTAAGTTATCAAGTACTATTTATAAGCTTATGTATACATTACATGAAAATGGAACTATGTTATTTAAATGGCTCGCATATGTTAAAGATATTTTTTCTCAAACTGGCCTGAACTATGTGTGGTACTATCAATCTACATGTTCTTTTTCAAAAGACGAAATTAAGAGGCTTGTGAAAAGTAGACTGAAGGATCAATTTATACAGAAATGGTTTGATAATATTCTTAACTCCTCTAGAGGACAAACATATTCAATATTAAAGACAAAGTTTGAACAAGAAAAATATTTAATTAAACTTAATACAAATGATAGGAAAATAATGTGTAAATTCCGTTCTTGCAATATGCATTTACCCATAGAAAAAGGAAGATGGTTAGGTATTCCTCGTCAAGAAAGAACCTGTACATTATGTAATTTGTACATTGGAGATGAATTTCATTACTTATTTATATGTGAAAGTGTTTTAGTTAAATGTCTAAGAGAGAAATATATACCAAAATATTATTTCACTTATCCAAGTCAATTAAAAATGCAAGGATTGTTTAATATATTTAATGTAAAAATTTACACAAAACTTTGTAAATTCATAGAAAAGCTTGAAAAAATATTAACTTAATTTCTGTACTATTTGTGTACTTCTATATGTATCTATGCTATGTACAATGTTGTAATTGTGTACATCACACGCCATGTATCATACTTACTATATGTATGTGACCTCTTGTTACACACGTAAGTGTGTCGGAGTGAATAAATAAAA
>NW_018407710.1:427687-447507 GCF_002113885.1 Mizuhopecten yessoensis | reverse complement strand
TTATTTCTCTTTCCTTCCTTTTCGACAATATTATACACATATCAGATAAAGCAATTACAGGAGTTTTATCTTTTTGTAGATAGAGTGCATGTGAGTGTGTGTGAGTGAAAGCGTATAGGAGTGGGTTTATCTGTTCATGCTTTTTATTGAAGTGAAGTACATGATTTGGTTCTGAAATAAAATATAACATGATGTGGATTATGTTGTCTGTCATAAAAATGTGTATACATGTAATAATATATTAAAAAGAAAAAGTGTTATGCTGATCTTCCTCTTTATGAATGAGTTAATCATGATTGTTGAGTATGTTGATGTCAAATATTGAATGTACCAATTAAAAAAATGATGTTGCAGTTTGGTTCAGTGGCTGTCTGTTGAGGTGTGTTGCTGATGACACACATTGTATGGATGATGACAATGACGTTGAGGATGATGATGATGGCTATGAGGAACGATAGTTTGAACGTTTAGTATCAGGATGCTGATGAGATAGTGATGCTGATGATGATGTTGATGATGATGATTGTGAGGATGATGATGATGATTGTGAGGATGATGATGATGGTGATGATGTTGATGATTCTGAGAATGAGGAAGATGATAATGGTGATGATGATGATGATGAATGTAAGGAAGATGATGATGGTGATGAGGAAGATGTCGACAACATTCAGGATGATGTTGATGATGAGTGAATTAAGTGTCAAAATGTGTGTTAGAGTGTGTGAAAATGAAAATACCTGTTCTGTACCTACATGNGAAATTTAAGTGTCTATATTTAAACACTGTGCCAAAAAAAAAAAATTAAAAAAAAAAAAAAAAAAAAAAAAAAATTTAAATATAGTGAAAGATGAGTCTCATTTCCTTTGTGACTGTCCTGTAGTAAAGTGGTATCAGATATGATCTATTCAAAAACGCAATGAACCTATTTATTTATTTTAATGAACTTACTTCAACTGAAAAGTTGTTTTATTTATTGCAGGATAATGCGCTTCAATTTTCACTTTCTAAAACAATTTATTTTATGAAGAGACGGAGGCAGTCGCTTTTAAATGTGTAAATATACACTTGTAAATTAAAATGTATTGCAATATTGATTTAACTGTAATGTGATGAAGACAAATATGTGATTCTACTATTCTATCAGTTTTTTACATGTAATACACTGTGAGAATATTTTATAGGCATATATGCTAGGTTTTCACTTTCATTTTACACATGATGTACATACAAATAGTTACAAGTGTCTCATAAGCCGATATTGGCTGGGCATCTTTTATAAACTCGCTGTATATGATATACAATTTTATAAATGATTGTTTGTGAATTTAATGATGCGTGACACTATAATAAAATATTGATTGATTCGATTGGTTTTATCTGGCTCTACCTGTACTACTTGTATTGTACTAACTGATGTGTAGGATCACCCCTGTTCAATTAAAAAATGTATACAACTTATATAGGATTTGCATTTGTGCAACAACAAATAGTTTCATATTAGTACATCAACAAATAATTTTGATTATCTATTCAACTCTCATATAGGCCAATCTGTGCGGGTGTCACTTCAGCCTCCCCTGTCTTGAATGAGATCAGAATGTCTTCATGGAACCAGTAGCTGTTCCCAGTCTTTAATTAAGAATTTTCCTTTTCTCATAGTTTCCTTTCATTTGAGATTCTTTCTTTAATTTCAAGTTTTTAGCCCACCATCATCTGGTCTTATTTATAATTCAAGAATCTACTGGAATCAAAAAATTACTAAAAAAAAACATCGATTTATTTTGAGTTTTGTGAGACCATTGGAAAATGTGATAACAAAGGAATGTCTCACCTGCCAACTAATGCAGTGTAGTACAACTAGCTACACCGACATCGACAGTATAAATACCTTTTTTCCAGTTCAAGTGACCTTTCAACAAAAATGACATTTTCAGCAAGAGCTGTGGGCCATTGGACGACAGTAATGGTACCAAATTACCGCCACAATTTTTTAGTGAGACTTGGCAATAAATAGTGAGATTTTTTCTCTGATTTAGTGAGAAATTCGTGAGACATTTAAAACATAAATTATACTGCATATAACATACATGTATCTATGTATAACTGGAGCAGGCAACCCGTGAACTTTGACCTCGTCAATGATCAGACCTTTTAATATCCAATGAGAACCAAGCGAACTCGTCATTAACCCTGCTTCGTACATGCTCGGGTTGTTCCGTCCTAGTGGGAATGATCCTCGTGTGTTAAGATCGATTATCAATTTTTAGATGGAAAATGTGAAGCATATCCGTAAGAAGAGATTCAGTGGGTTATTTATATACCTGGCAGTTTTACTAATGTTTTAGTATTCAATCTGATATGGACTAGAACCTCCTGCATCACGTAAACATAACACTACATTATACCGACATGAGGTGAGTACATTGTCTAATAAATACACTAATGTATACTGAACAGTGACCAGATGATTATAGAGTTTGGTTCATGTTTTATCAATACTGTTTCTATTTAACTCTGTTATAAACCTACTCCTATATAATCAATTGGTAAAGTCATTACACTATTAACAATTCGAGATGACACAAAACTTATCAAGGATTTGTTAACAGGATGTCGATCATGATAAGATATGTGTGGGGTAGCTGGAGTGATGTAGACGGTATCTGTCGTCACACACGCGCACTTACAGTTGGTTGTCACACTGATAAGGCGGTGTGCAGTAGGGTGGTTGATTACAAATCAGTTAATTGTTGTCTTTTCGCTACAACGAAATGGCACAAATCAGCAACCGTAATAACCAGCTAAACATAAGACAGGTAACACCAAAGTATCTTGTCGTGTATACAACAGGGATGAGGAAGCATTTATATATTGTCGTCTGTACACGACAACAGGGACCAGGAAGATTGTTGTCGTATGTGCAGGTCAACGTTAAGGAAAAAGTTTATGTCGGAGGATACCAAGTAATCCGGAGAAAACCCACGTAGTAGGGCAGGTGAAGTTCATACATTTTCACTCCCAATCTTGGAATCGAACCTCATTAGCCCTGGTGAAAGTTTTGTGAGGTCCCTAAAGCCTGATTCACACGGAGAAAAATGTGATTGGTTTTAAATACAAATGAATATACCCGAGGAATGTCCTAGGTTTTACACTGTCCTTTGGCATAACACTTTCTTAAGGTGGGTCTATCCTTCTAAAATTTAGCGCCACTGCGCAGGAAGCTGCGCATGTTGGCTAAATTTCAGAATGATTTACGGTAACCTAACGACACCACGCTTGTATTTAAAAAGTGTCATCGACAATTATTAACAACAATTAAGAACGTCAAAAAATGTGAAAACTATCCAGGGCCACCGTTTTTAGCTCCCCTGGCCCAAAGAGCCAAGTGAGCTTATGCCGTGGTGCGGCGTCCGTCGTCTGTCTGTCGTCAATATTTTACATTAAACAACTTCTTCTCAATAACCAAAAGACCCAGGGTACTTATATTGGGCCTGTAGCATGCTGTGATGAAGGACTACAAAGTTTGTTCAAATGAATGACCTTGACCAACTTTCAAGGTCATAGGGGTCAAATGTCTTCAAACAACATCAACAACTTCTTCTCAATAATCAAAAGGTCCAGGGTACTGAAATTTGGCCTGTAGCCTGTAGCCTGCTGGGACGAAGAACTACCAAGTAATCCAAAAACACTTGTATCCATTATGAAGGATACACTCAGACTGGGCTATTGAGAATCTTACCTGGTTATGATTAGTACTCACTCACATAGGTACATGTAAATTATCTGCAGTGTAGGGTAGGTAAAAAGGTTGTCGATGTGAACATTTTTTACTCAACTATTCTGTTTTGTTCGAGTTGGGAAGCATGCAGTAAGGCAGTTATTGCATGATGTCTCGTCACTCGGGACTTATTACACCCTCTCCTCGGTTGTAATAAATCCCTTGTTACTCGAAAACCATGAAATAGCCTTTACTTGCCCCCACTGGATGGGTGATCCCTGATTTAATTGCTTGACAGTACACACATCGGTAAGCAAGTCACCAAGCCATGCGCCGCTAAATCGGCCGGCCGGCCCATTCGCAACTTTCACACCTATGCTGCTAATTGGCCTGACCTGTAATTTAAGTGGCTGGCGTGTGACTTACGACCTCTCAGTGACCAAGGTCAGTGTGAATCCATGTAGCTATTGTTTATTCACTAAGATTTACAACATTTTGTTTCTTTTCAAACAATCAAACGTTATGTTATCGGTGATACCATTTCACTGTTATCAGGCCGTCTCGTGTATAGATAGTATATTCTATTGTACTGAAACAAAGACAGTAGTTGTCGATGGCACGCAGCTGCTAAGAACGCAAACAAATATAATGTCTGATGTCTCGTATTAATGTGAACATAGCGACATCGCTACTAAGAATAGTTTGATTCACTTGTACACTTGTATTTTGATAACCACGTCTTTTAGACACGAAAAGAAACGTACTTGCCCCATTCTAACACGCCTCAACAAATCTACTACGCTATTTATGTAAAGAAACATTGCAAGTACTCTGTGATCTGCGCTGTTTACGTGTCATTCTGCAGCGGACTGACCAATCAGAAGGAAGTTTTCAAAAGACTGACACTTGGACCCGCCCACACTGGCGAGCGCTTGATGGTTTATTCGTGAACGTTCTGTTACCAAAGTTGATACGACACATTTGGAATAACGTGAACTAAATTCTTAATTTTCATGTCTGTGTGCATGCCAATCTGTGCGTATCGACAAAATCGGAGATTTTATGTTAAAATCTGAAGAGGCGAGCTTCCTACCATATTTATTGTTTTGGTTAGAAACAGGGCGTGGCTTAATTGAGATGGGTGGCGCTTGACAGGATTGATCGTGTTTCGATCGCAGATTAGAACATGGTCCGTAACCATTCAAAACACGTTTTGAAAACGAATCGTGTTAGAATGTTTGATTCACTTGTATTTTAATCATACTGTACAAAAACACGTACCTGTGAGGTTTGGTTCACTGGTATTTTAATCATGCTGTAAAATAAAACACCTACTATGGGTACATTGATTCGCTGATCATGTTGTAAAATAAAACAAACGTTTCGTAAAACAAGGAAAACGTCCACTTTATGTTGGTGGCGTAGAACATAGGATTAATCTTGTGTTTAGTAACAGAAACGTCACTTTTAATGCATGCAGGTGCTTTTTACGATTCAGACTACCGGTAGCCGACGGCTACGTACGTCAAGGGTGAGCGCTCTGACCGAGCTCAGGTAAAATTGACTGATGCGAGCCGCTCCACTGCCGATGGGGTCTTCCCCGAACACCAACTCTGCTTAAAATCACATATTTTCTATATAAACACCTTCCTTGGAATTCTCCAGAGTTGGTGTTCGGGGAATGAGCCCTGCCGATATGGTAAGCCTGTCGCGGTAAGGGTCCACCAGTGTATGTAGCCGAATGTGTAACGCAGTTTACTTGCGACTAGAAAATAAACGTTTCAGGTTCGAATCCTCCTTCAGTGTTTTTTTAAAAAAATATTTAGGCATGTGATCATTTTCCTAAATAAGGCAATAGTGGTTTTTTTTAAATCGATGGAAAATTTTGTTTTCATTTTGATAACATACATGTACCTATTGATTTATCAGTTTTGTTAGTAATAATTTCTTTACTATTTAGTGCGACATACTTCTATCGAAGCATGTCACCAAATCCCTGTACACGTGTACAGTACAGCTACGCGTTGTAGGTAAGACTATTTTTGATGAAATTTATTAATTGTTTTACCCTCCAACTGGCAATAGTAATTATATCAAATGCTTAAACACCAACAAATAATGCCGAAATACAAAATACGTGGTCTGTGTACAATAATCTATTCTTAGACACGGGATTCCGATATTGCTACCTGTATAAAAATACCTTATGTTCTCCTTCGTTCCTTATCCGTACATAAATCATTTCGTATCTATTTAGCAATAATAACATAAACCAAACAATTGTTTTTACAATTTAATAGCCTGCGAGATTCGTGTACAGCAATATTTCATGTTTCACAAGATTCGCGCACTTGACGAAATTCAGGAATGTACTTCAGAGTCCACTCAATCAGTCCAATACACATTCCCGAACGCCACACTTAAAACACTGTCACTGGAATATGAATATATCTCAACCAACCGTGACTTCTACAAATACAAAAGTTACAATTAGCAAAGTACATACCAAATGAAATTACCCCCTTCAACCCACTCTACAGTATCTATTAAAGCTCAATGAATTATTACCTTATAATATATATATGTATATATACATACATATATATATTGTTATATATAAAAAAAAAAAAATAAATACACGTCCGTACTGCTGTGAACGATCTCGTCGAATGCTAATACACACTAAATGCACGTGCGAAGTGCTACACTACACCTGTAGCACGAATTTAAGAACTACACTACAAACGAAACGAAATTCATTTATGTTCTCCTTCGTTCCTCATCCGTACATAAATCATTTCGTATCTATTTAGCAATAATAACATAAACCAAACAATTGTTTTTACAATTTAATAGCCTGCGAGATTCGTGTACAGCAATATTTCATGTTTCACAAGATTCGCGCACTTGACGAAATTCAGGAATGTACTTCAGAGTCCACTCAATCAGTCCAATACACATTCCCGAACGCCACACTTAAAACACTGTCACTGGAATATGAATATATCTCAACCAACCGTGACTTCTACAAATACAAAAGTTACAATTAGCAAAGTACATACCAAATGAAATTACCCCCTTCAACCCACTCTACAGTATCTATTAAAGCTCAATGAATTATTACCTTATAATATATATATGTATATATACATACATATATATATTGTTATATATAAAAAATAAAAAATAAATACACGTCCGTACTGCTGTGAACGATCTCGTCGAATGCTAATACACACTAAATGCACGTGCGAAGTGCTACACTACACCTGTAGCACGAATTTAAGAACTACACTACAAACGAAACGAAATTCATTTATGTTCTCCTTCGTTCCTCATCCGTACATAAATCATTTCGTATCTATTTAGCAATAATAACATAAACCAAACAATTGTTTTTACAATTTAATAGCCTGCGAGATTCGTGTACAGCAATATTTCATGTTTCACAAGATTCGCGCACTTGACGAAATTCAGGAATGTACTTCAGAGTCCACTCAATCAGTCCAATACACATTCCCGAACGCCACACTTAAAACACTGTCACTGGAATATGAATATATCTCAACCAACCGTGACTTCTACAAATACAAAAGTTACAATTAGCAAAGTACATACCAAATGAAATTACCCCCTTCAACCCACTCTACAGTATCTATTAAAGCTCAATGAATTATTACCTTATAATATATATATGTATATATACATACATATATATATTGTTATATATAAAAAAAAAAAAAAAAATACACGTCCGTACTGCTGTGAACGATCTCGTCGAATGCTAATACACACTAAATGCACGTGCGAAGTGCTACACTACACCTGTAGCACGAATTTAAGAACTACACTACAAACGAAACGAAATTCATTTATGTTCTCCTTCGTTCCTCATCCGTACATAAATCATTTCGTATCTATTTAGCAATAATAACATAAACCAAACAATTGTTTTTACAATTTAATAGCCTGCGAGATTCGTGTACAGCAATATTTCGAACATCAAAGGAATAAAATTTTAAATGCCAAGATTAGCGGAAACAGAAATTTTATGATCAAGATCATCCAAAACATAACCATCCTTTGCTTTCTCGCTGGCCCATCTGCCATGTGCTTTAAATAATCTCTCTGAAATGCCATTGTTAGCGGCTATAGTGGCGCCACCAGCCCTCAAGCTATGTAGACCAAATTCTGACTTTTTTAGTCCAATTTCCGAAATTGCGCCCAGAAAAATCTCTCTAACTCTAGTGTAAGAAAGAGCTTGATTTCGACTACATAACTTATATGTTCCTGTAGATTTACAAAAGGAAACAGCTCTGAAAATGTATGAATCTGCACCAAAACTTAACCCGGCAGCTGTAATGTATTTCACAAAACAAGCAACTGGACAAGTTTTCTTCCCTGTTTTCGCAATCACCACAACATTGCCTTGACGATAGACATCTGTTTTGCTATGAACAAGTGTAATTTCAAGGTGTGAACTTTTCAAAACGCAATTTGACATTTTTAAATCGACTAGTTCACTGAATCTGAAAAACCCTGCAAATCCTAAAATGCACAAAGTGCATAACCGTAAATCCTTAACGTTTTCCGAGTTTCCGTACTTTCTAAAAATGGACTCTATATGTTCCACAGAAATGGGAGATTTTTTAAAAATAGGCTTAGAAAGAATACGTTTAGCTCCTTCTAAAGATTTTAAAACAAACTTGTCTGTACATGGATTAGGCAAATCTGCGAAATCATGTTGCCACTTTATGCTATAGAAATGTGAATTAAGGGTAGATACCGAGACTGACTGTTGAACCAAATAAGACAAATATACGGCTACTGTACTACTTCTAGAGGGCAGATATCCCAGGCCTGTAATACGACACCAATCTTTAAATTTAGCGAAATTCGAACAGTATTGCTTGTCTGTAGAAGAAGCATGGCTGGCCTTTAACACAGATTCCAATTTAGATGCTGCTTCACAAAGCAAAGGATGGCCTTTCATATCCTCAACCTCTGACCAAACTGGCCCTAATAACACAGTGTTCTGTAAAAAAAAAAAAGAAAAAAAAAGAAAAAAAAAGTAAAAAAAAAAAAATATTAACATTAAGATCCAACACAATCTGAAACTTAGCTTACTAACGTTGTGGATTGTTTATATCTTTTCAAAAATTATTAACCCAGTAAACCCTCATAACTCCGCTAATTAATGAAACTGCAAAATGTGCTAACAATTGTCTAGTTGTAATGTTACATTAATCCGATAACCACCGAATACACAAAACTAAAAAATGCCAGTGTAACACAACGGTGATAACCACCTATTACACTAAATAAATTTACACTGAAGTGATAACCACTGGTTTATACAACCATGACGGTACATAAAGGTGATAACCACCTATTACACTAAATAAATTTACACTGAAGTGATAACCACTGGTTTATACAACCATGACGGTACATAAAGGTGATAACCACCTATTACACTAAATAAATTTACACTGAAGTGATAACCACTGGTTTATACAACCATGACGGTACATAAAGGTGATAACCACCTATTACACTAAATAAATTTACACTGAAGTGATAACCACTGGTTTATACAACCATGACGGTACATAAAGGTGATAACCACCTATTACACTAAATAAATTTACACTGAAGTGATAACCACTGGTTTATACAACCATGACGGTACATAAAGGTGATAACCACCTATTACACTAAATAAATTTACACTGAAGTGACAACCACTGGTTTATACAACCATAACTGTACATAAAGATGATAACCACCTATTACACTTAATAATTTTACACTGAAGTGATAATCATTGACTATAGTAACCTAACGTTACACAAAATCTATAGTAATGTGAATGTATAAAACTGTACGGGTACTCGACGCCGCAGATAATATGTCTACCGACAATCTATTCTTAAAACACACACGTTGGAATGGAAGACTTTCTCTGCAAAAATACTTTCAGAGTGGGAACCTGCACGGAAAAAAATGGCGGGTTTTACAAAATAAGCACATTCCATAACAAACGGCTTGAATGATTTACCACCCCTGAATGACAACAAAGGCCAAAAGGCCGCCGATGGCCAATGAGGCACGACCAAAGTCCCGTGCGCTCTACGCCTCAGGAAATGATTGACAGTTCTAGCGATAAGGTAAATGGGTGGAACCGCCCAGCAGTTAAATTTGGACCAATCAAAATCAAACGCATTTACTCCAGCTGAACCTACGCAAGCGTACTTTGAAAAGAAACACGTGACTTTTTTGTTGTTGTTATCTGCGAAAAGATCACAGGTGTATTCGCCCCATATTCTATCAAAATACAAAAATGTACTCTCTTCTACTGCCCAATCGTCAAAATCAAAGATCTTACTAAACTGATCAGCTAAAACATTAGATCCCCTGGGAATCCATTGTATAGACAAAGACACGTTATTTGATTTGAGGAATTCGAACACGCTCACTGCCATCCTGTGTAAGTGAATACACATGCTTCCCTTCTCTAATATACGGGGCACATTCTGATTATCGGTGCAAAGTAACACCGATTTATTGGCCAAAATTTGTCCAAAACTTAATAAAGTGTGCTCTACTGCTTTAATTTCTCGCCAAGTAGAACTTTGCCCGGACTCATCTTTATTCCACATGACGTGAGAGATGTGCTCGTTTAGCTCAACACAGTAGCCTGCGCCCGCGATAGCGCTAGCGTCAGTA
This sequence comes from Mizuhopecten yessoensis, assembly GCF_002113885.1. Classification (NCBI taxonomy): domain Eukaryota; kingdom Metazoa; phylum Mollusca; class Bivalvia; order Pectinida; family Pectinidae; genus Mizuhopecten; species Mizuhopecten yessoensis. Next base: position 437,057 of record NW_018407710.1, on the reverse strand, counting down.
AAGATATGAAGATCGTGGTCAACTGCGTGTGTGTTAAGGTTGAATATACTCGGAGGTAAACTAAGGACATTTAGCTCCCAAAATTGCAACTCATGCAAAGCTTGATCTGACAGGCACATCGGCGAATCCCAAGAGGTACGGTGACATATACACTTGTGTAACTCCCTCGTATGAAAATTACATACGCGTCCCAGGTTAAGCGACACGGAAATGACCTTACCTGTAAAAACAGCTACGGCACGCGCGGATACTGCGCTCGTCTCACCGATGAGCTCATTAGCCAAGTTTTTAATCTCAGATCTTTTACAGACACTTATTTCTATTACACCGCCTACAAAGTCCCATATGAAACCTAGCCACTCTAATTTCTGTACTGGCGTCCAGACGCTTTTCTCATGATTCTGTGCGAAACCAGCGGACAACAAATCGGAACGAACCATATCAGATAAAGTTTTCGCATCAGAAATTGACTGGGCAACTCCTAAACCGTCGTCAAGGTAAACGATCATCATGTGACCTTCCGACCGCCACTTTTTGACTAGAGGCCTCAACATTTTCGTAAAAATATATGGCGCCGAAGACAAGCCAAACGGTAAACATTTGAAAACGAAATTTTTCACTTTATTTCCAACTGTCCAAGAAAACCCCAAAAACTTTATGTGATCTGGATGCATTTCAATATGGTGATATCCTGACTTTAAATCAAATTTAAATCCGAAAAACCCCTGTTGTACGTATTCTAGTGCTTCTCTGCTACCCTCTAGTTAAACTTTTGTTTTGCTACATACTGATTGACGTATCTTAGATCTAAAATAAGTCTTTTTTTGCCCTTACTGTTAACAGAAACCGACAGTGGGTTAATTACGTAGGGAGGCGACACACACTCATCTACTACACCGCTCGCGAGCAATTCAGAAATAGCGTCACTGACAAAAGTACTATGCGTAAGCGCCGACTTATTATTTTTCCAGGTTTTTAGGTTCCACAATAAACGGAATTAAATACCCATATTCAACTACACTACAGACATAATCCCTAGCTTTTAGACATGTTTTCCAAAACTTCGGACAAGATTTGAGACTGCCTTTAACAAATCCATTTTGATTTACAAACGTATATTTTACAGATACGACTTCATTCAAATGATAGCTTACCATCTTCTGATCTTCATTGTTTGATTGCGGGGACACTCTGGGTGTGGGTTGGGGTGGTTCTGACTCTCCTCGGGCAGTTGCTGGCCCAGTGTCCGGCCCCGTAGCAGTAGAAACAGGTCGAGTTTTGTTTGTTGACCGGTCCTGCTGAGGAGGGATGGAAACCCCCGGGCGCTCCAGGCATACTTCCGTTAACCGCTCCTCTTTGGGCGTAGAAAGGGAACTCTCCCATTTCTCCAGTACTTTGAAAGCCTCGAAAAAGATCGACGTTCCCCGTGTTGCCTCCGCTTCCCCGCCCAAGACCTGGACGTTCATACGGCTTATTCGTATTACGGCTAGCAGATTTTGCCTTCCGTTTCCTCTGTGCTCTGGCCTCAGCCTGACGCAACTTAGAAGAATCATCAGCGTTGTCACAAATAAGGTCATCTTCGTACTCAGCAACCGTGTCCCAACCATGACGGTCCGCTATCTTAACGCTATCCTCTCGTCTAAATGAGCGAGACAAATCGTGAGCGTCGACTCTGCTAATTCGCTATTATCGTCTTTAATAGCTTGAATAGCTTTGGAAATGTCCAGTCTTATCTCAGAGTTAAAGACAAACTGTTTACGGTTCCCTTCAAATTTAAATTTAAAGTCTGACTTATTCGCTGCCAAAAGTTTCTCCTGACTTTGAAGTTTTTTGTCAATGTCGGACGAAATGAGGGAACGTCGAGAATTCAGTGCGATATCCAGCCTAGAGCTAAAAAGGGACAGGGCATCAGCAGTGGAAAGGTTCACCGTAGAATCCTGCCTGGTACATGTAGGCTCAGTTGAGCTACCATCTATGTCAATGTTCATTTTGTTTTAGTCATACAGTGTACAGGTAAAATACACGTCCGTACTGCTGTGAACGATCTCGTCGAATGCTAATACACACTAAATGCACGTGCGAAGTGCTACACTACACCTGTAGCACGAATTTAAGAACTACACTACAAACGAAACGAAATTCATTGAGGACGCGTCTAACAGTGCACTGTTGGTGCGCGCACTAGCGTAACATAGCTTTGGGGAAATAGGCATAGCAACCCGCCATATCTCTTTGTTGCATTAGATGAAACTTTTTTCAATCTATTGTACAAACAGATATAGCATTGAAATTCCACAGTTTTAGTTGTAAAAATCTAGAGGTAATATCACAATTTCGAATCAAATATCAACAGAAACGATCCCCAAATGGAAGAATATAGAAGAACTGAATAAAAAAGTTGACGTTCTACAATAAATGCAGAAAACCCCCAGAAGTAGTGATACAGAAAAGTCCCCAATTTGACCCTTTGAAACACGTTACGTTTTCCCTTTGGAAAGTTGTCGCTTTTTTATCATGTGTATCTATGTATAAATGGAGCAGGCAACCCGTGAACTTTGACCACGTCAATGATCAGACCTTTTAATATCCAATGAGAACCAAGCGAACTCGTCATTAACCCTGCTTCGTACATGCTCGGGTTGTTCCGTCCTAGTGGGAATGATCCTCGTGTGTTAAGATCGATTATCAATTTTTAGATGGAAAATGTGAAGCATATCCGTAAGAAGAGATTCAGTGGGTTATTCATATACCTGGCAGTTTTACTAATGTTTTAGTATTCAATCTGATATGGCCTAGGACCTCCTGCATCACGTAAACATAACACTACATTATACCGACATGAGGTGAGTACATTGTCGAACACACTAATGTATACTGAACAGTTACGGGATGATTATAGAGTTTGGTTCATGTTTTATCAATGCTGTTTCTATTTAACTCTGTTATAAACCTACTCCTATATAATCAATTGGTAAAGTCATTACACTATTAACAATTCGAGATGACACAAAACTTATCAAGGATTTGTTAACGGGATGTAGATCATGATAAGATATGTGTGGGGTGTTGCATATGTGTATGGAAACTATAAATAGACAGGTTCACTTCCAGTCCTGTCTTTACTTGTGCCGAGTAAAATGTATACGTCAGTTGTGGTGACGTCATGGTTTTTGTTGTACACAATAAAAATGTAGTTTGGTCTGATCAGCGTTATCATTATTAAACATGGTCTCAGAATGGTGAATTTAAGCAACACAGAGCCAAACAGAAGCCTTCGATAGCTGCCAAACAGAAACAAGAGACTCAGTCTAGCGCCTGCAAGTACTGTGAGTGTTTGACAATTTCGAAGTACGTTTGTAAACGTGTTTATCACCCGTACCCCTCGCCTCGTACGATTGTCATTTGAGCGGGAATAAGAGATGGCGGCATCTAAGGGAACCCCACCCCCTGCGGCAATGGTTATGAAAGGGGATCTAAGGACAAACTGGAAGTGTTTTGCGGCACAGTGGTATAATTTTGAGACAGCCACAGAACTAACTGGTAAAGATGAAAAGATCAGAGTAGCTACACTGCTGTCGGTGATGGGGAAAGAGTGCTTTCAAATTTTCCAACACCTGGACATTACGACAGAGAATAGAAAGGAAATAGCGCGGGTACTCGAAGCCTTACAAAGACATTTCGAACCGAAGACAAATGTCATATACGAACGTTATGTATTTAACACAGCCGATCAGCTGCCTAACGAAAACAGTGACACTTACATCACAAGGTTTAGAGGCCTAGCAGAATCCTGTAATTTTGGGTCACTCCTAGACGAAATGCTTTGAGATCGATTAGTTCTAGGGACTAAGGATGTAGCAGCCCGATCGCGCATGCTACGGGAGCCAGAACTGACGCTCACAAAAGCGGTGACTGTGTGTAGGACTAGCGAAATGACCGACATACAGATGAAAAGGTTTAACCATGAAGACAAAGTACATGCTGTGGATAAACACAAGAGTTACAGAAAGAAATCAGAACACAGCCAGAAGGGCAAGGATTTCAGTCAGAAGAGCTGGAGAGAGAGAAAACAATACAAACCAGCAAAACAGAGCTACAAAGGATGCAAATATTGCGGAGGTCAACACGCCCCAGATAAGCATAAATGCCCAGCATTTGGTCAAACCTGCTATAACTGTAAGAAACAGAACCATTTCTCAAAAATGTGTTTAATGAAGAAAATACATGCAGTTGAAGACGATGATACCGATGAATCTTTATTCAGGATCACAGAAACACTCCTTAATGTGACAAAGACAAAGGGTAGACAATATTTCACAACACTGAGGATGACATTAGGAAACAAGAACAGAAAGGTGAGATGTCAGCTCGACACAGGAGCAACCTGCAACCTGCTAAGCATGAGAGTATTCCAGCTCTTAAATAATAAAGGAGTCACTCCGCTGAGTCACTCCGATACATAACTGTCACTATACGACAAGTCTCACATTTACCCTAAAGGTAAAACTAGGATTGAGTGTTCGGTTGGAGACAATCAACAGACCTTAGAATTCCAAGTGGTGGATGTTGACCAACCAACAATACTGTCAGGAGACGCATGTGAAGCTTCGGGACTCTTAACTATCAATCAAGTATACTGCGTAGTGGCTAATGAGAAACTGCCCGTTACCAAAGAACAAATCTTTGAGAACTACACGGACCTATTTGATGGATTGGGTAAGCTACCTGGAGAGTACCATGTTGAGGTTGACCCAACAGCGAGACCAGTACAGAACTGTCCCAGAAGCCATGAAAGCAGACCTCAAGACAGAGATAAACAGACTGTTAGACCGAGGTGTCATCACAAAGGTCACTGAACCGACGGAGTGGATAAGCAGCATGGTAGCAGTAAGAAAACCGTCGGGAAAACTGCGCATATGTATAGATCCGCAGAACCTTAATGATGCAATTAAGCGCCCACACTACCCCATGAGTACTTTAAAGGACATACTTCCTAAGCTGTCCAATGCCAAGGTTTTTACAGTCTTGGACGCAAAAGATGGATTTTGGCAGGTGGCATTAGACAAACAAAGCAGCTACCTGACCACTTTCTGGACACCTTTTGGGCGCTACAGATGGTTGCGAATGCCATTTGGCATTAAGTCGACCCCAGAGGAGTTCCAGAGATGACAACATGAATCACTAGAGGACCTGATGGGGACAGAGGTCATAGTAGATGACATCCTCATTTATGATAGTGGTTCAACAATCGAGGAAGCAGTACAAGACCACGATAGGAACTTGATAAACGTCTTGGAGAGAGCAAAGAAAGTTGGCCTGAAATTCAATAAAGACAAAATAAACTTGCGAAAAACCGAAGTGAAATACATGGGTCATTTGTTGACCTCAGACGGGGTCAAGCCGGACCCGGTGAAAGTGAAAGCGATCACAGACATGCCTAGACCAACAGATGTCAAAGGAGTACAGCGCTTTGTCGGTTTCGTCACATACCTCGCCAAGTTTGTTCCACACTTGTCGGAGATGATCGAGCCATTGAGACGACTCACAGCAAAAGATACAGAATGGGCATGGCAATCCCAACAAGAGGATTCGTTTCAGAAAGTCAAGGAAGCAATGACAACACAGCCAGTACTAAAGTACTACGACCTTCACAAAGAGGTTAGCATCCAGTGTGATGCCAGTGAAGTTGGTTTGGGTGCAGCCCGGTTGCAGGAAGGACTACCAGTTGTTTATGCATCCAGAGCTCTGTCTCAAACAGAGCAACGATATGCACAGATAGAAAAAGAATGCTTAGCCATAGTGTTCGCCTGTGAAAGATTTGAAAAATATATCCTAGGACGCGAGATCACCGTCCATTCTGATCACAAACCACTGGAGGTTATATTCAAGAAATCGGTGCTAGCAGCTCCAAAGCGCCTCCAGCGCATGCTCTTAAGGCTACAGAAGTTCAACATAAGAGTTGAATATCAGAAAGGAACTGAAATGTATGTGGCAGATACCTTGTCAAGAGCATTCCTACCACTGGTCAAGTCAGACAGTGTCCATGGAACAGATGAACAGATATTCAATGTGTCCACCTCAAAGTTTGAAGAACAGCTGGAGGATATTGATGTGAAGGAATCGCTCAATGTCAGCGAGCAGCGTCTCGATCAGATACAAAAGCTGACAGCTCAAGATGAAGCCTTACAGACCTTGAAATCCGTAATTTTGTCAGGCTGGCCAGAAACAAAGACAGAAGAACCAGTTACATGCCTAGACTACTGGAACTTTCGCGATGAACTGACAATTCACAACGGAATACTCTTCAAAGGAAATCGCGTTATCATTCCAAAGCTTTTGAGGCCAGAAATGTTGACGAGGATATATTTTAGTCATCTTGGGATCGCGTCATCCTTGAGGAAGGCTCGCGACTCCCTATTTTGGCCCAACATGTTTCAGGACATTCGCGAACACATTCAGGGATGTGATGCTTGCCCTGAACTTGAAAGTCATCAAGCCCGGGAACCTCTCATCACACACGACATCCCAGTTTAAAAAACAAAAACAACTGCCTAGTAACTGTGGACTATTTTTCAGACTTTTGGGAACTTGACGAACTCCAAGATACCACTTCAGAAACTATCATCAAGTGTCTCAAACAACACTTCAGCAGACATGGGCGACCAGATATCATCATGTCGGACAACGGACCCCAATTTCGGAATTCGGTGATTTTACAAGGACATGGGAAATCACTCATACGACATCATCTCCATACCACAGTCAATCAAATGGAAAGGCAGAATCCGCCGTAAAAATAGCAAAGAACATCCGAAAGAAATGCTACAAAGCCAAGGAGGATCCGTGGAAAGCCATTTTGGAATGGAGAAATACGCCAACACAAGGTATGTTGAGCAGTCCAGCTCAACGACGTCTGATTGGTTATTAATAGATCAGAAGCTAAAAAATCACCGTTTTAAACATCTCTGTGGGAATAGAAAACATGTTTCACATCGTAACTTATTTGCGTGAACTTTGTAAACGTATTCGTAATGGTTTGAAATGTTTCTTCATTAAAACGGGTTTAAAAATTTAAGTTTTCGACATTTTTGACGCATCAGGTTAAGCAATTAAAATATTTGTGGTCTGAAAGTCGCGGGCTTCAAAATATGCCACATTCTGATTGGTTGAAAAGACCGTACAGATCAACTTCGCCGAAAGTCTCGACTACTTCGCCGGGAAATAGGAACACGGGAGGGTAAAGGCCAACTCAAATGATCGACAAGAGTAGCTATGGAGCGACTTTTACCAGTTTTGACCTTTCACAGACAGGTATTATGTTTGACTCAAAGGTCTACTGATTTCAATGTGTTTGTTACGGTGGCTGATATGTGCCATCTCGTTGTTTCATCTTTTCGCCCCGAAAGGACGACAATTAACAAATCTTAATTCTCGTTGTTCTCATTTAGTAGGTATCCTTAAATCTCGTTTCTTCGTCTTTTCGCCCCGAAAAGACGAAAAGACGACAAATCACATGCGAAAAGACGAGAAAAAGGCACGCTAATTAGCGACTTCTTAGTGTCGTCTTTTCGGGGTAGAACTATCGTCTTTTCGTTGTTTCGTCTTTTCGCCCCGACAGGACGACAATTAACAAACCTTAATTCTCGTTGTTTCGTTCCTTCGCCCCGACAGGACGACAATTAACAAACCTTAATTCTCGGTGTATCGTTCCTTCGCCCCGACAGGACGACAATTAGTAAACCTTAATTCTCGTAGTATCGTTCCTTCGCCCCGACAGGACAACAATTAACAAACCTTAATACTCGTTGTATCGTCCCTTCGCCCCGACAGTACGACAATTAACAAACCTTAATTCTCGTTGTTGCGTTCCTTCGCCCCGACAGGACGACAATTAGCAAACCTTAATTCTCGTAGTATCGTTCCTTCGCCTCGACAGGACAACAATTAACAAACCTTAATTCTCGTTGTATCGTCCCTTCGTCCCGACAGGACGACAATTAACAAACCTTAATTCTCGTTGAATCGTCCCTTCGCCCCGATAGGGCGACAATTAACAAACCTTAATTCTCGTTGTGTCGCCTTATCGCCCCGACAGGACGACAATTAACAAACCTTAATTCTTGTTGTGTCGTCTTCCGGTAACCAGCATGAAGTTGGTTACTTGGACTGACCTTTTTATGTTTGGCTAGTTTGCCAGTAAAAAGTAACCGACGTTACCTGTTATGCCGCTTTTTCACACCTACATATATGCCACAACAGGGCATCTTTTAAGGTACTCACATACAAAACGTCAATATTATATAACCTGCTATGAATAAGGAAAGGTAAATTGTTTCATGGGAAATTGTGATAATGTTTTTAAACTGTCAAAATCCAAGATGACGACTTGATATCCATCTTGATTATTTTTTAGTTAAAAATTAATTATACCCCACTAATTAGGGTTGGGTATTGCCAACATTTTGAAATGTCTCTATTCACTACAATATATATTGTTGACTTTTAAGAACTATTCATAAGCCGGATAACACTGTTCAGTTTCAGAGCTTTATCTGAAAATTTGTAATTTCGTAGTTATAGCTAGTCACTGAATGTAGCTTCATGCAAGCATATATCCCGATTCGGTTATGAACTAAAAATGGTATCTAAAATTGAAATGCGGTGAATATAATCAAAATCTTAATGGAAAGATAAAATTACCATCAAACAAACCTAGTATTCTTGTATTTTTCTGTCTTTTATCTCCTCTAACTCTCAGATACAGTTGTAGCCAACTCTCGCGAGAGTACACAAAGTGATAACGGAATTTCTTCTTCATATTTTCGAGTTATATAATAGTGGCTCGCTTTCTCAGTAGGAACCATATTAAGAACCATAATATTACAGCATATGGCGATTTTTCCCGCGACGGAGATGGTGGATGGCTTTTTTATAAATTGTTGCAGTGCCTAGCCAATATAATATTTTACCCTGTGATAGGGGCCATGGTTCTAAACTGAAAAACCCGTGATTCCTAAAAACAACCCATGTTCTCTGTTGTAGGGACCATGGGTCAAAGGTAAATCCCCCTTGTTTTAACATATCAATTGTATTTTGTGGCCAGGTGCGATGACCATGTGTCTTATAATCAGTATACAACATTCATGTTTTGATCATTTTTGAATTATTTGGAGTTTTATATTCATGCTGGGTTCATATTTTTTGCAACAAGAGGTACTCTTGTTAGGAATTCAATGTGTGTCAGTGATCATAAACACCAGCTAAAATGTTTCATCTCCATCTCTTCTTTTTGTTGATACAACTTTTAATATGGAAAAACATAATTATGATATTACAAGGATGATACTAATGAAAGTGTGCATCAGTTGTT
>NW_018407710.1:410057-427001 GCF_002113885.1 Mizuhopecten yessoensis | reverse complement strand
TATAGCAACTCTAGCACCAGACTTATAGACATACGAACTCTAGCACTAGATTTTTAGGTATAACAACTCTAGCACCATACTTACAGACATCACAACACCGGGACCATAAATGTCTTTTGAAAGACAACTGAATTGTTATGTCATTATTAATTGTTTTACATTTTATTTGTCTGTTGGTTATGATCGCTTCGATACCAAACGCTGATTTGTGCATAAAACATCTAGCACTGTAACACTGACCTTACGATCTTAAATCATAGAACAAGCACCCTAATTTAAAGGTCATGTAGAATACGTAATTATAACACCTAACGGAAAATGTTCAGTAAACAGGTACTTTGTAGAAACATTAAAGTATTAATTAAAGTCTGCATTGTATGTCTGCTTGATATCCACATACCAACATTAAGCGGGAATGGTTTCAACGTTTAATGTCCATATAGGGAATAACGACAATAAGCGTTGGCAGTGTCGATATACGTTTGTTGTTAAAATAAGACAATCTAAGTAACTCGCTTGTTCAGAAATCGACCAGTGTGAAGTTGGTAACTTATATCATATTGGGCTAGCCCAATATTGGACTGGCCCTATGTTGGGCTGCCGCAATATTGGGTTAGTTTGATATTCAAATGTATCTAACATAAAAGATCTTATGCCGCCTTTTCACACCTATACCAAAACTGGGCAACTTCTTATGTATCCACATGCAAAACGGCATAAACGATACCCCAGGCTAAAGATGCCCACTGTGCATTATTTCGAATTTCAGTACAGATTCGTTTTCTATGTCAACATGCCAGGGCATATTGTTATAGGCCTTATGCCGCTTTTTCACAACTATACCACGCATTGGCATCTTTTAAGGTAACCACGTGCAAAAGAGCATCAACGATACCTCAGGCTAAAGATGTCCACTGGTCATCATTTCGAATTTCAGTACATATTCGTTAAGTTTTCTATTTCAACAAGCCAGGACGTATTGTTATAGGTCTTATGCAGCATTTTCAAAACTATACTATGCATTCGCATCTTCTTAGGTATCTACATGCAAAAGGGCATCAACGATACCTCAGGCTAAAGATGTCCACTGTGCATCATTTCGAATTTCAGTACATATTCGTTAAGTTTTCTATTTCAACAAGCCAGGTCATATTGTTATAGGTCTTATGCAGCATTTTCAAAACTATACTACCCATTGGCATCTTCTAAGGTAACCACATGCAAAAGAGCGTCGACGATACCTCAGGCTAAAGATGTCCACTGGGCATCATTTCGAATTTCAGTACATATTCGTTAAGTTTTCTATTTCAACAAGCCAGGACATATTGTTATAGGTCTTATGCCGCTTTTTCAAAACTATACTATGCATTTGCATCTTCTTAGGTATCCACATGCAAAAGGGCATCAACGATACCCCAGGCTAAAGATGCCCACTGGGCATCATTTCGAATTTCAGTCCAGCTCAACGACCGATGTCCAGAAGAACAAAGGGGGCACTCCCCATAACAACAGCACTACTACAACCTCAAGTTGTAGAGGACATTGGACTGAGAAAGAAACGCAAGCTACAACGACCAAAGCTATACTACGACCGCAGATCCAAAGAGTTACCTCCCTTAGACATTTGGACAACCTGTTCGGATGGACAGAGGGAAATCTTAGTCAAAAGGGACATGTGTAGATCAGGTCGGAACAAGATCTTATGTGGTTGATGTAGGCGGTCAATTGTACAGAAGAAATAGAAAACATCTTCGTACACTCGGCAATGCGGTAGTTGAAACCCCACAAGATATGGACTCTGATGGACAAGTAAATATGGACGAAGTGGTAGCTAAACCATTTCTAGCCATAAAGGAGAGGGTAGTGAATACCACACCAATAAAGGACAATCCTGTCTGTGTTGAGAATCATCCAAATACGCCAACAATTATCACTCGGAGTGGGAGGACAATAATAAAACCGGAAAAGATGAACTTGTAATTTGGAATCGCGACGCGTGTGTAAATAGAAAGTTTTATAGTTAGCATTATAGTCAGTTAGCTTATTATCATATTTCAGTTAGTTTAGAATTCTATGATCTCAGTAGAGACACTTTTATGCCATGAGACTTGTGTAGTTAATCGTTAAATGTTATAGTTGTAAAAAAAAAGACTTGGATAAAAAGCAAGTGCCATTACAGAGAGTTGGTTATAAAATCAGTATTTTATTAACAGTATATATATATATCTGACATTTATTAACAGTTTATATATATATATCTGACATTTATTAACAGTATATATATATATCTGACATTTATTAACAGTTTATATATATATATCTGACATTTATTAACAGTATATATATATATCTGACATTTATTAACAGTTTATATATATATATCTGACATTTATTAACAGTATATATATATATCTGACATTTATTAACAGTTTATATATATATATCTGACATTTATTAACAGTATATATATATATCTGACATTTATTAACAGTTTATATATATATATCTGACATTTATTAACAGTATATATATATATCTGACATTTATTAACAGTTTATATATATATCTGACATTTATTAACAGTTTATATATATATATCTGACATTTATTAACAGTTTATATATATATCTGACATTTATTAACAGTTTATATATATATCTGACATTTATTAACAGTTTATATATATATCTGACATTTATTAACAGTTTATATATATATCTGACATTTATTAACAGTTTATATATATATCTGACATTTATTAACAGTTTATATATATATCTGACATTTATTAACAGTTTATATATATATCTGACATTTATTAACAGTTTATATATATATCTGACATTTATTAACAGTTTATATATATATATCTGACATTTATTCAAGTGTTATACTAGAAACTGACAACACTAAAATTAGTTTATTACTGGATTTTTAGAAGAAGCTAGTCAGAGACACTCTAGTCAGTAAAATATACTGGATTACTATTTCTCTTAAAAAAGGGAGATGTTACATATGTGTATGGAAACTATAAATAGACAGGTTCACTTCCAGTCCTGTCTTTACTTGTGCCGAGTAAAATATATACGTCAGTTGTGGTGACGTCATGGTTTTTGTTGTACACAATAAAAATGTAGCATGGTCTGATCAGCGTTATCATTCTTAAACAGGGTAGCTGGAGTGATGTAAACGGTATCTGTCGTCACACACGCGCACTTACAGTTGGTTGTCACCCTGATAAGGCGGTGTGCAGTAGGGTGGTTGATTACAAATCAGTTAATTGTTGTCTTTCCGCTACAACGAAATGGCACAAATCAGCCACCGTAATAACCAGCTAAAAGTATCTTGTCGTGTATACAACAGGGATGAGGAAGCATTTATATATTGTCGTCTGTACACGACAACAGGGACCAGGAAGATTGTTGTCGTATGTGCAGGTCAACGTTACGGAAAAAGTTTATGTCGGAGGATACCAAGTAATCCGGAGAAAACCCACGTAGTAGGGCAGGTGAAGTTCATACATTTTCACTCCCAATCTTGGAATCGAACCTCATTAGCCCTGGTGAAAGTTTTGTGAGGTCCCTAAAGCCTGATTCACACGGAGAAAAATGTGATTGGTTTTAGATATAAATGAATATACCTGAGGAATATCCTAGGTTTTACACTGTCCTTAGGCATAACACTTTCTTAAGGTGGGTCTATCCTTCTAAAATTTAGCGCCACTGCGCAGGAAGCTGCGCATGTTGGCTAAATTTCAGAATGATTTACGGTAACCTAACGACACCACGCTTGTATTTAAAAAGTGTCATCGACAATTATTAACAACAATTAAGAACGTCAAAAAATGTGAAAACTATCCAGGGCCACCGTTTTTAGCTCCCCTGGCCAAAAGAGCCAAGTGAGCTTATGCCGTGGTGCGGCGTCCGTCGTCCGTCCGTCCGTCGTCAATATTTTACATTAAACAACTTCTTCTCAATAACCAAAAGCCCCAGGGTACTTATATTGGGCCTGTAGCATGCTGTGATGAAGGACTACCAAGTTTGTTCAAATGAATGACCGTGACCAACTTTCAAGGTCATAGGGGTCAAATGTCTTCAAACAACATCAACAACTTCTTCTCAATAATCAAAAGGCCCAGGGTACTGAAATTTGGCCTGTAGCATGCTGGGACGAAGAACTACCAAGTTTGTTCAAATGAATGATCTCGACCAACTTTCAAGGTCACAGGGGTTGAATGTTTAAAAATCTTCAACAAACTTCTTCTCAATAACCGAAAGGCCTAGGTTATTGATATTTGGCCAGTAGCATGCTGGGATAAAGGGCTACCAAGTTTGTTCAAATGAATGACCTTGACCAACTTTTAAGGTCACAGGGGTCAAATGTCTTTAAGTCTTTAAACGACTTCTTCTCAATAACCAAAAGGCCCAGGGTACTGAAATTTGGCATGTCGCATGCTGGGATGAAGGACTACCAAGTTTGTTTAAATGAATGACCTTGACGTGGTTAAAGGTCACAGGTGTCAAATATGTTAAAATCTTAAACGACTTCTTCTTAATAACCAAAATGCCTAGGGTACTGATAATGGGCCTGTAGCATGCTGGGATAAAGGGCTACCAAGTTTGTTCAAATGAATGACCTTGACCCACTTTCAAGGTCAAAGGGGTAAAATGTCGTAAAATCTTCCAAGAAATTCTTCTCAATAACCAAAAGGCCCAGGGTACTGATATTGGGCCTGTAGCTTGCTGGGATGAAGGGCTACCAAGTTCGTCAAATGCATTACCTTGACCCAATTTCAGCCTAATGTCCTTGTTTGACATTCAAGGTCACAGGCGTCATATATTCAAATCTTTTAATAGGTTCTTATGAATCAAACACTACTATTCTGCCTGTAGCTGTAGGATTAATACCAGGTGAGCGATGCAGGCCCATTGGGCCTCTTGCTATTATTTAAATAGCCTTATTCAATGTGATATTGAACTCGTAAATAAGAACGAAAGTCGATTACACCGGAAGTTTACCATCGCAGTGGATGACAGCGATATGACAGCTAATGACCATGAAGCCTGAACGTGAAAGAATATGTGCTTTCCATTGTTATTGCTCACTTATCTACATGTTGAATAGAACAAACGAAACGCAGAGTTTCACATCATCACTTGAACAGAACAGGTCATGACGTACGATAGAAGAATTATGACCATTACCAATCACACTGATTCTGACGGCGACCCTTCGCTAGGTCTTTACGTTGAAAATTTCATTCGAAGCATTGCAGCTATTCCGTCTTGTTTGTTGACAGAGATTTTGTTCAGAAATAAAGGTAATAAATGGCAGTGTAAACAGCTTCAAGTGATACGAAAGAGCGTCTGACAACTGCAACTGAAAATTAATGTCTCGAGTCATCGTCAATGTCCCTAAGGACCCATACCGAACCGAACCATTCAGACACGAGCAGACGAGTTTCAGTCAATGAGGTAAATATATAGTTTCATATTCAAAACAGTGCACAGGCGTTTGTGTATTTGTCAGATTTGTTATTTTCTTATCACACTCTCAGAAAACCCCTGACTAAACTTTTCTTCACGTAGGACATCATTGCTAGTCTCTCTGGAGTTTTTTTTTTTTTTTGGGGGGGGGGGCTTTGTTATGATATGTCTGAAAACAAGCACGAGTTGTGATATGTAATTATGTGCCCCGTTAGGCAGTGACATGATACCAACCCAATTTAACAATGCTCTGATCAAGTACTACAGTAACAAGAGCCATGACCTGCTTTCTAGATTTAGGAAAAGCAGTCTTGATGAATTCATTAATACATTACAGGCAATTTTTCTTTTTTTCCTTTTTTTTTCAAATATTTCAAAAGGCCTGTTTCTTATAGGAAACATGTATAAAAAACATATATTTTTTCATGTGTTGTCGGTTAATTCAGCTTTCAGTTCATCATATGTCTCTTTTCTAATTTACATGCAATCTAGGGAGTGAACTTTTGTTAAGAATATATCTTATCAGGTTGCATTTCAACTCAAAAAATCAAAGGATCCAATTTCATTGAAATATTTTAAAAGAATAAAAACAAATCACTTTGTTTCTTATTGTATTTGTATTGTATTGTGTACAGTGTATCAAATGAGATTAAATTAAATTCATATCTGAACAAATTAGAGTTAAATTTTAAAAGATGCATAGTTTGTTTTCTATCATTGCAGGAAGTAAGGATAGAAAGTAAAATGCAATTGGCCAAACCTGGATATAAAATCATAGAAAAATACTTATCACTATATAACTGTATCTGGTGACCATGTTAACCCTGTCCCTACCAGCCACAAAAACTTTGTTGATAAGGCCATAGGTCATCATTATAACAAGGAAAATTAACAGAAACCACACTAATACAGTTTCGTACATAACCAGGTAATAACAAAGTAATAACAGATAATTTGATAAATGTCAGATCAAATGTGACAAACATGTCTGACAATGAAGTCCTTATGTTGAAATACCTGATATACTGATATCTATCATGTGGCAATGAATGTGTAATAGCTGCTGATCATGTCTGTTTCAGTATATTTAGTCTCTGTACTGAACCAAGCATTCACCAAGATTGATTTCTGGCGATATATTATTCAAAAGATTAATTAAAATTTTGAAGGAAAAATATAATGGTGTATAAACTTGGAAATGGGACACTGTTGAGCTGACTTACATTCTCATAGATTTAGCAAAACATTTATACATGTCATATTTTTCAATACGGTTGTTGACTAAGCTGTTTTTAAAAGTCACTTTTGCCTAATTTTAATAAGACTGTATTCTACATGTGTATATTATCAATATTGATATTTCCTGTGAGATTGGTTGAAGACCAGATATAATTATGCGATATTAGTATAATTTGATGCAGTAATTTCTAAATTATGACTAACTGGATTATCAATAAGATATTGTTAAGCACTACATGTATATAGTGTTAACTTCTCCTGAAGAGCTGTACAGCAGTGAAAGGCCTTGAGAATCTGTCTTCTTGTAATTTTTTCATTTTCATATGTTTTTCCTGTCACACGGATTCCAATCAAATTTTTATATTAGACATAGTTATGTATACATGTAATTGAAATATGGATTCTGCCTACCCGGTATTTTTCAAATCATTAAATTTACTTTTCCTTTTTACAGGTGAATGTTCTAGGTCACGGATATTTAACCAGAACGCCTTATGTCAGAAGATTCCAGGAAAGAAACAAAACTCTGGACAATTTAATGTGAAAAAAATAAAAATACATAGGTCCTGTAAATGTGTTATTAATTTGATACATACAATTCATACTACAATGTACATACTCCAAAGACAAATATTTCTATCTTAGTTTCTTATTCTGTATTATGTTTCAAAAATGTGATTTGAATAAAAACAATGTAAGTGTTAAATAGTGTTTTATTCATTTTTTTTCTCTCCTTTAAGTTAATTTGGTAAATATTAATTACTTTCCAAGAATGTATTTCTCTGTGAATTTTCTCTCTAGAATTCTGGTTCAGATTTATAATCAGAATCACATATTACATTTGGTAGCAGAATACAGCAGAAATGGCCCGACTCTGATAAACAAGGCACATGTCGAGGAAATGTAAACACAGCGGATTTACCCTACACAACACATGTATACATGTATATATATTTGTAAACTGCATTACATTTACAATACATATAAAGCACTGAGAAGTGTATAAACCTCTTTTTTCTATGTATGTCACTTGTGTGAAAACCATGGTTACCACATCAAAAATTACCAAAAAATGCCAAAAAATGCTATTTTTAACCCAAAATTTGACCCCCGCATGTAGTAATTTTTTTCCTAAGCTCTGTCTGAAATTAAAGATTACCTACCTGGTTGCCGAATTATCTGGGTCGCAGTAAAATTGTAGAACTTGATTTTTTGCAATTTTGCGTCGTGTGCTGTTGTCAAAATTTTACCTCCTGTAAAGCTAGCTTTTCATGTGTACGCACCCTTTCGTATTATGGCCAAAATTTTATTCTCGAACCAAAGAAATCTTCTTTCTTTTTTACAAATGTGAAGCTCACATAGCCCACTTCATCATGCTTATACCAATTTTAGTAGAATTTTATTTTTATATTTTTTTTACATATCATTATACAGGGGTTAACCATTTAACAAAAATATCACCCATGGCCACAACCCTCTACTGTACTCTGCTACCTTTGTAGTTTATTCTCAAATTCAAGATACATTTTCTTGTGTTATGAATGAAATGTATTTCACATGTGTTTATAACAGTTCATGTGTAACCAGATATTTTTGTGCTCATTTGAAAACTTTGTAAGCAGATGAGCTTTTGACTCCCTCTCACCCACACACACACAAGTACATTGTAAATGTGCAACCACCTCACCACCTGCTTATATTAGTCTCAGAATCCCATACTGGGGACTAGAATTTTCTTTTTCCTTGTATGTTACTCTGGTCTGTCTTAGCATGGTTCATGTATTAAACTCACCTATTAAAAACATAATTTTGACGACAGCAGTCTTTAATGCTCAATGTATACAAAAAGTGTAGGAAATATGACCAAAATAATTTGAGACACTAATTGTTTAGTTCCGGAAACTTGTATCACGGAAACGACATATTCCGCTAGTAGTCTCTGTACCGGGTTTTGAACTCGATTGTCTATGTTACGATACATCTACAGCAATAAGTAGACGTTGACTCGTTAATAGTAGCAAATATTTGTTCAATATGAATTTTATATACCCACCAACATATACAGAAACTACACAACTAACAGTGAAATCAAGCACATTACGTTTGAAATAGTGCGCTAGCATTGTATACGGAAAAATATAATTTCGTTTATAATACCGTACCCGGAGGCGGTCCAAAGATCCGGAATATGGATAGGAACTTATATATGTGTATATAATTATATAATGAAATATTTATTTTTATTTATTTTCCGAGCATTAATGCTACTTGATTTTAACATATGTCAAATATAGGTGTGGGGACACGATAAAGAATCCATATTTTTATGGATAATAATATGCATAATTTTGCCTTTTACCCGTTAACATAGGAATAGGCAAAATGGGGTGGGAGAACGGAGTTCTAACTTCAAGTGAGCAAAATTGCAAAATTGTTACCGGGAACCCCACACTTTTGTATGCTTACCAAAACGCATATATACATGTACTTGGCTGTCTTCTGTAAAAGTTTTATAACATTGACATTGGTTAGATTGTATTTTTGCTTGATTTTTAATGCATTTGTTCGATGTAAAATTTAAAAACGGCATTTTGAAGAGAATGGATGACCCCTAAAAATGCATAAATTTAGCAAATATAATTGTGTTTGTTTTATTTTTGCTTTTGATAGTACAGCACATAATCTTTTGAAAATATTCAACTTGGTGGTAACTTTTGTTTTGTAAATATTGTACAAAACATAATTTTACTTAATTTCATTATTTGGTGGAAAATTTCAGAAAAGTGGCTACCTTTCAGCTCAAATATCTCAAAAAGTAAAACGAGAACCCCCTTTTTTCTTTTCATATATGGAATCTACGTAAACAATTCAAGAAAATAAGCCTAATTAGAAAAGAATGACATGGGCTTTACCAAAAGGATGGACCCACCTTAATTAACAAGTAAAAAATGTTCAACTCTACCACTTATTAATATAATAATAAAAATAATAACAATACAATTTATTTATTGAGGATAAAAACCTGATTTAGCCAAAGGCTAATCTCCCTCAGGGTATATATCAATAAAATATGTTAGTTTTACATAGTATTTCTTAAAACATAGTAATATGAATTAAACATAAATGACATCTAAAATATAAATTATGTGATTGCTGAAAATATTACATGCAATTATATAGTACAATACATCAAATATCACAGAAAGCATACATCTCATGCTTTGAAGGTCTGATAATAGTTAAATGGCCGGAGCCTTACATACAAGCATGCTAATATAGCAAAGTATAAAAATTGCGAGGATACACGCTAATATGGTGATGACCTTACATCATTTGGAAGTGCATTACAACTCACAACTTGATAAAACAAAGTGACCAGTATAAAAGGTTTTCCTGGGCTTAGGAATGTACAACATAATCTGTTCAGCCTGTCGTGTATCTCTGGAGTGAACACTGTTCACATGTTTAAAACAAGAACATAAATATTAAGGAGCAAGTTCGTGTACACATTTGCAACACAGAAAACTTTTTCTTTTGAAGGAGTTTCAAATTGAATATCTAAAATGAGACGTGCTGCACGTTTTTGTAATTTATTGCCTGCAATAAGCCTGTCTTTTAGTTTGGGCGTACACATTAAAACCTATATCACACATTAAATATATGTACATAAATTCCCGGAATATGATCCTATAAACGATAAACTTGAGTTCTGTATCGTTATGGTTGTATGATTTAAAAGATAAGTAATGAATAAATTACATGTACTTCGTGGTCAACGGTACATACACAACGTAGTTTTAGAAAACAGTCGACCCGTTGACATCGCCAGGGGAAATACATATACGCACATTAGATGTTTTAAAAGCAACGAAGGAATTAAAAGATGCCAAACAAGGTTTCTTAGAGTATTTGAACGTGTAGAAGATTTATTTACAGAATAGTATTCAAAAGATTGAATTGAACTTGAGAACACCGAACACAAAATAATGAACACATAGATAATTGCACAGAACGATCAAGGTACGCAAACAACTTTGAGACAAGCCAGGTTTAAGGTGCAACATTGTAGTACAGGTGAATTATAGCATGAAACTAAATAAACGGTTGGTGTTTACTTAAGCATTGAACTGTTTTTGTATGGTATTTATGTTGTTTGCTTGCAAAGCTGTGTCATTCAAATAGATCATAAATATCATACAAAAACAGTTCAATACTTATATTTACGTTTTCTCTGCCTCTGATGTTCTTTTTTAACTTATAATTTATAATTAAAATTAAAAATGCCCGCCTTATCGACAGTCCACACAATTCCATTCAATAGTTTGAACAGCGTATTGTCGCGTGCTGATTGGCAAACAACGGAGTACTTTGACATTTTAACAAACACTTCAAATTTATTCCACAATTTAGTTTTAACGACATGTGCGTGAAAGTGACGATTTGTTTCTAAAATATCAGTTTGAAGTGCGCTCCAGGCGCGGGTCGCATATTTCCCGCATATTATAGAGGGCAGGAGTTCTGACGTTTATCGATGACAGACCGATATGAAAAAAGGCGATAAAACGTCAGAATAATTCGGACTACAGGACCGAGAAACATTATGTTCAATACATTCGTGCTCTGAGGGTATTTACGGACGCGTATAACTACACATAAGCATTGCATATTTTCATTTCGAGCTGTGCTGTATACATTAATTGCGCTTTCTTTTGTATATTTCAGTCAAAAGACCAGATATGTCCTGTCGGGAACGGTGATATTGGTGGTGTTTGCTGTAATGATGTGTTTAACAGCAAAGATGATCGGAGTGCCTCGATACCATTTGAACCTGAATCAACCTGTCTTTTTAGTTAAAACATATCCAGAGGTTGTAATTTTTCATGGACCCCAACTAGGAAAAATAAACCCACCCAAAAAGTCACGTGCTCAGTTATGGATTATGCATGGTATGGAATCCCCACCTCACTATCACAACGACCTTTCACAATGGAGCAACCTATTTAACTGGACTTTCACTTACAGAAGAGATTCTGATGTGTTAACATCTTACTCAGGATTCAAGCAAGTTCCCAGTAAGATTACAACACCAAACATCACTACTCAATGGATGAAAAAGGACAGAATGACTGCTTGGATGGTATCTAATTGTTGGACCCCAAGCAAAAGGGAACGTTACAAACAAGTTTTCCAGAAAGCCATCGATATTCACGTGTACGGTGGCTGTGGGACATACCGATGCGCAAGATCCAACGAAAATAGTTGTATGGACATCCTTCAGAATCATTATAAATATTACTTGGCGTTTGAAAATTCCCTGTGTGTAGATTATGTTACTGAAAAAGCATTTAAAACGTATAGTTTCTCTCCTTCCACCATTCCAGTAATGAGGGGAGGAACGAACTATTCTCTTTATTTCCCTCCTGGGTCTTATCTTGACGCAAAAGACTTCAAAAGCGCTTATGAATTGGGAAAAGCTATGAATGTTAACAAAATGGGAAATACGAAATTAGAAAATATTTTTTCGTGGACTGAAACTAGATCAGTCGATTTAAATTCGGAGCGGCACCGTAGTTGGTGTTCTTTATGTGAACGTATACATCGTTCTGATAACTATAAACGGTTGTATTCAAATATCAAATTTTGGCTGAACGACAATCCTAGATCGGCGTGTAAATCTCCTACAGATCTGACGCGGTAAACTGTATACAAATATATGTTTGTGATACAGACACGTACACGTTCGCTGTTCCACTTTCAGCGTACCGTTTGCGTAGCATTTCCGTACCGTTTGCGTAGCACTTGCGTATCACTTGCGTAGCATTTCCGTAGTACTTCCGTACCATTACCGTAGCAATTCCGTAGCACTTGCGTAGCGTTTCCATAGCACTTCTGTATCGTTTCCGTAGCATTTGCGTCTACATCTTTCCATTTAAAAAGCGTTTGTGAAACGTTCGGTCGAAAATTGTACGGAATGAAACGAATTGTAAAAAAAAATCATTAAAAACCGCATCACGTGAAAATTATTCCAACTATCATAATAGTCTGAAGGAAAAAATCCCTCAAAAATGACGGTTACATACACATACACATACATGGACGTAACAGCCCTCCCATGGGCCTACTGTGTGTTCCCCACACCAGCAGCTAGGCCTTAGGGGTAATTTAAATAACAGGCATAAGCTGGCCATGTGGTAATGACCTGTCCCTTGTTTAAGGTATAAACAACTTTAGTGTCCGCTGACAGATACATTTCTTTCAATATGATATCTATATACCTGAGAATCTAGGCAGTGATAATGCATTGACCATTCATAATCCCCTGTGGTCACATTGGATTCTGATGTGCTGTACCTGATCAAGGTCACATTATGTGATTTCAAGGCAATTAAGTCCATGTCAATTAATCCAGTTCATTGTCTATCCATCACGTACAGTTGTATAAAATCCTACAGGTTAGATACTTTGGCTGTCCCTCGATCAGGAAATGACAGCCCCAGGCACAATTTCATTTCAAAACAGTGCCTTAACCAAGGTAAACTAATATTTAACTTAGAATTCCTAATTTAAAAAAAAAAAATGTCCCTTATTAGGATATATAACTTCTCAAGTAGATGATTTGTTTTAAAACTAATCTATTAATTTAAATAATCTATCATGAGTTCTGTTATCAGCGAGCAAGGTTGAATAGTAACCCTAATATGTAACAAACTTTTCATATCAGATTATTGAAAATGATGAAATTTTTCAGTAATCATTAAAAAAAATCATTATGAAATAACTTAATTGTCATCATGTGACAGAGTTCCTGCGAAAATAGAGAGTGATTCCTTGTTGTCTTAGTCGGGGATCCAGACATCCAAAAGCTCAATAAAAAGAGTTGGACCTGACACGGTCCGATATACTTTTTAAATGTGTTTTTTTCTATTGGTTTTGACATAAAGGTGAGACAATTGAGAGGTCTGCTCTGTCGGAAGCTTTGCGAAAAATAATTGTGGCCAATTTTGTACATGCATCCCCCTATTTTATAGCAAAAATATGACAAATATACATTTTTGTTTCAAATCAATTGTAGGTGGCGATGGTCGTCATCACATGCATTCCAGACCAACGTTAGACATGTCTTGACCTAATCAAATAGAGAAATATGTTTAAAGAACATTCAGAAATGATTTATAATTATTGAAATCCCAAAATAGCGCCCCGATTTTAATAATTTGTTCATATTTTCGTCTTTACTTCACTGGTAATCAAAAAGGGATGATGCTATCACATCATACAATATATCAATATGTTCCTCATTCATGTCAGGCACTCCACACCGATAATTAGGCTTCAGTTATAAATATGGAATGTGTTATGGCGATTTTGCTATCCCTACCCCCAATTTCAAAAATTGCGGTCGCTGCGTGATAACTCAGCATGATGTCATAATTTGTGGGGTTTGTTTAATCATTTGGATAAGGGCATTATAGTAATTACTTACATGAAGTAAATAGTTAATTTAGGGGCCATAAATTGTGCATGGCCATGGGAAATATACTGTGAATTCATTTATTTTCGTGGGCTCCAAATTTCGTGGATTGATGGAAATGGACAAGTTCGTGGGTACTTAAATTCGTGGATTTGCCAGTGCCTAACAATAACAACACTAATTAAGCATATTTCGTTGGGACTTTTAATTCGTGGATAGTGCTATCCACAAAATCCACGAAAATTAGTACCACACCAATAATAATGAATTCACAGTACGTAATAAAATAGTAATACACTCAATTATTTGAAACAAAATGTTGTTTATTCATTCATTAAGTTTTATCGGAAATAACATTTCAAGAGATATTACATCTTTCTATGGTATGCTAGACCTTTGTGACACCTACTAGCATCAATACGTATGTTGCCGCAACAACTACACTGTGCCTACATCAATACTTACACCATTTATATTACTCGTACAGCTCGTGATCACTACTGATTTCACAATATCGCAGTACGTCAAGAGATCAAACAAATCACTTCTGACTTGAAGAGTCTGGATGGTCTGAAACATGCTCAGGTGTACAGTTAGTCACTATCACTGCCTTCCACTGCCAGTTCAACCCTTGAACATTTGTTTGGGTCTCCAGCGCACAGGCATGCGATCACACACTTCACATTTGCTTTAGCACAGGAACATCCTCGTCCACACTTGGTCTTCTTGCAACATCAATATTTGGCCCGTTTAAATTCAGTCGGCGTCGGCTGCTTCAACATCATGGTTGCCACTAACTTGTCATTGACCAGGTGTCTGCCAAAGTATGTTGCAACGGGGTAGATTGGCTCAGACAAGTGTGCTCGTTTGCACACAGCCACCTGATGAAGGGATCTGAGTAGGTGCAGCCGGAAGGCATCTTCAGTTGGTGGCAGAGATCGCATGTCACCCTAGATACTCGCAAAGAGATGAGCCCGCAGCGCATCAAGGGAGCCACCGAAGTCACTCCGGTCATAGAGTGCCATGATGTACCGCCTAGCTGCTGTGACAACTTCTTCCGTCACCTCTAGGCTTTCATCCGGGTCGCCATATCTGGCAAGTGGCAGCAGGTGTCCAATGTTGTCGATGGCCGCTTTGTAGGCTGGCTTGCTTCTTCCCTCTTCTGTAGAGATAGCTGACTGTGTCACACCCGGTCAGTATGTAGATGGTCAACAGGACTGATGTCAGTTGGGCAGCATCTACATCACTCTGCATGGCAAGAGATGTAGCAATGGCATGGGCAGGCAGATATATGTCCATCTTTTTCACCCATAACTCTTCCAGTTCAGCGAAACGCATACTGTAGTAGATGCACAACATGATTACATCTGTGTCTGCTGCCATCACAACAACCCGCTTGTGATGAAGGAATTGTACACAGTATGTAATGTGAGCGAACATCCGTGTGTCCGCCTCCTCGTGCTTTACACAGGAAAGTTCAGGGAGCTCTATCTGGCAGTTCGTTGATAACATGACTGTTCAGCTAAGGTCACGGAAGACTCCTCCGAGAAGGAGTGTACATCCCGGAGGAAGTGACTTGTGCTGTGCAGTCCATGTCTCGCCCATGTAGTGCAGCAGGTTTGCTTTGTTATGGGGGTTTTGAACAAAGCCTTTCCACTCAGGAATTGCAAGGGCATCAGGAGGCTTGTACTCTTTCATCTTGCTGGGATGTGTCTTCTCTCTCTTTTCGCGCTCCTCGCTTTTCAGGCTTTCCGCTGCAGTGACATCATACCGGTCCCCAACAAAGTTGATGCAGTCACAGCTGTCTGGTTTGGTGCTTCGAAACTGCTCCAGGTAGTTCTCTTGCAATTCGTGGAAGGTGCTGCTTCCAAGTTGTTGGCATCGCTGGATGAATGCCATGGCGTCAACTACCAACACGACTGACTCATCTGATGGGGATAATTTGTCTGCCTGCATCCAGGAGTTGCCAAGGGACGACTTGATAGCAACCAGGTAGTCCGCCTTGTTGCCTTTACGCATCGCATACCCCTGATCAATGCTCGAATCAGGCTCTAACAGGGATGCAGGACAGCTCGTCCATTCATGGCTGAATACCTCAACCTTCTTCTCTTCATCCAGATCTTGCACAAAGTACAGGTTTCGTACAACTGCACTTTCTTCCTCATATATCTTCTTTGCCTTCTGTGCCATGGACAGTGACTTCTTTGTCTGTGCTGCAAATGTGGCCAATTCCACAGGGAAAACTTTCTCACTCTCCGTTTCTCGTGCTAGGGCCAATGCCTGGAGTCCTTTTTTGCGTGCACTTAGCAGGTCTTCAGATGCAGCTTTGTAGCCTGTGGAGATGTTCAGCAATTTCTGTTCTTCACACAGGAATGGGTTAATCATTTGGTTCTTGATGACATCTGTCACTTTTTCCATACTCTCTGCATCTTTTGTCGCTTGCCTGTCAAAGTCCTCATGATGATTTTGGGCACACTTGTCTAAGTGTGCCATGGCCTTCGTTTGCTCTGATACAGCTGTCAACACTGGAAGAGCACGCAGGTATTTCTCCATGGCTGCTGGCTGCTGACTGATGCCAGTGAAGAGCTTTGTTTTCGCATCACGGTTGTAGGTCTTCTCTAGCGCCATATCTGTCCAGACACCATTGAATCTGCCCTCCGTCTGACGTACGGTGAACTCTCCATCGTTAAATGCCTTGGCAATGTCCGGTGCCAGTGTAGGGAGCCCTCTCATCGCTTCAAGGTAGTG
>NW_018407710.1:407951-409004 GCF_002113885.1 Mizuhopecten yessoensis | reverse complement strand
GAATATGATGTGGGTCGTGCCATGCAGTGTTCGTCCATCCTTGGTGTACTCATGAAAATCAAGGTTGTCAAAGGCACACTGAGTGAGTCGTCCTACTTTCAAGTTCGTTGGTATGAAGAGACCATCCTCGGATGTCTGTTCGTCAACTGCCTCTGCCATGGTTGTAATGTACCTCTGGGCATCCTGATAGCTGATGCAGTTGCCAAATCTGTTCAAGAGCGTCACTGTCCCCTTGCTCCTGGTTTCCTGCAGAATGTGCAGAGCTGTTCCCACGTGTTTCGGTGTCGGAATGCCTGCAACGGCTTTGCATACATCTTGTGCAAGGTTGAGAACTTGTTCGTGCTACTATGGANCAGATTGTTGCTCACTCTATCTGAGGCCTCTGAGTATGATATTTGTATCTGTGGTGAAATGCCCTCATGCTCACCTTCATGCCCAGATGTTCTGGCTTCTTGGGCAGCCTTCAATGCCTGTTTTTCTGTCTTCCTTTGTTCCTGGAGTTCCATACGTATTCTCCTTGCAGTGTGGTAAGCAGAAACCATGGTGTCGTCTTGTGGCATCTCATCGTCACTTTCTTCGGCATACTCTTCCTCATCGACTCTCTCCTTCAGTTCTTTCAGCTTGGTCATCAGGCATCCAATGCTTAACTCTGCTGAGCATATCAAGCTGGACGATCCTCTTCGTCCTCTGGACGATCTTCTTCGTTTTTCGGTTTGTATAGTTCGAGCGACACCGAGCATGGTACACAGGATTCTTTGCCAAAAAGTCTGACTGAGTATCCACATCACTCTCAAGTCGGAATGACACCTCATCCTTTCTGTTATTGACAGCATACAGGAAGGCAGGATAGCCTTGACTTGTCAGCTTCTGCAGAGGACCTCGTTGACTATCTGGTCCCTTCTGGCAAATCAGGCAAACAGCATAGTCTGTATGGGGCCGGCATCTCTTTTGTGGCACTGTAAATGCAGGTTCCAGGTTCATAATGTTGCTGTCTTCCAAGTCGTCAAATCGTCATGTTCTGAAACAATCAATCAATGCCAACCAAATATATTA
>NW_018407710.1:398923-406838 GCF_002113885.1 Mizuhopecten yessoensis | reverse complement strand
GGGTGCGACGTTGAGACAAGACTTCCCAACCAGTTTCGAAGTAAAGAGACGCTCTACTAGCAAAAGATGGCAGGCCGGTGACAATACGCGCCGCTTCTAACTGGAGTTTTTCAAGTTTATTTGCATCGGCAGTTGTACAACCGTCCCAAACTTCGCAACAGTATTCAAGCAGAGGGAGTATAAAAGTAAGATAAATTCTGTTTAATGTCTTGCGATTTAAAGTATATTTTAACTTGCGGAGAATTCCTATTTGTTTCGTAACAGTTTTACAAATGTTATCAATATGGTGAGTCCATTTACAGTTAGCATCTAGGAAAATGCCTAGATGTTTATGATGTTCGATAAAATCAATATTAACATTATTAAAAATGAGATTGACATCAAGCTCAGCATTGGTATTTGAAATTAGTAGCGCTTCAGTTTTATTAGGATTAAATTTAACAAGCCAATTTTCTGCCCAGTTATGAATTTTTTCAAGATCTCGGTTAGTAGTAGTTTCTAGTTCAATTGCGGAAGGAGAAGAGACGGATAGGGAAGTATCATCAGCAAAAAGACGGGAAGGGCTGACAAGGTTATCAGTTATATCGTTGATATACAAGAGAAAAAGAAGCGGACCTAAGACAGAGCCCTGGGGTACACCAGCATTAGTTGTTTTAGTATGAGAAGTAACATTGTGGATGAAGACTTGTTGATGGCGATTCTGTACATAATCGGATAGCCAGTCTAAAAGATTTCCATTTATTCCATAGCTTTTTAATTTGTGTACAAGACCTGCATGCCAAACCCGATCAAAAGCTTTGGAAATGTCGCAAAAAACAAGACAGGTATGATGACGGTTTTCTAGATTTATGCATACATTATGATAAATTTCAATTAGTTGATGTACTGTTGAGTGACCTGGCTGAAATCCAGATTGGTATTTATATAACAATGAATTTTCTAATAAATAATTATGCAGAAATTTTGTAATAACTTTTTCAAAAACTTTCCCTACAGTGCTTAATAAAGCTATTGGTCTATAATTACTGGGGCATTGTTTATCGCCTTTCTTAAAAATGGGCATGACTAAAGCTTTTTTCCAGGAATTGGGATAAATTCCTTGATCAAGAGACTTTCTGAATATAAGAAATAGCGGAAATGAAACATAAAGAGCTGTGTTTTTAAGCATTTGGTGACTAATTTTATCATATCCAACAGCTTTACCTAATTTAAGAGACTTAAGGATGTCAACAATATCAGCTTGTGTAAAAAATATATTATCTATGCGACTTTGGGTTCTCATATCAACTTGTGGTAAAGGTACACCTGAGTCGTCTATAGTAGAGATAGACACAAAATAGTCATTTAAAATATTAGCTTTTCGTTCATCATCTACTGCAGTAGAATTAGTAATAGGGTCTTTTAGAGGAGGTATAATGTAAGATACATCTGCACTTTTAGTTAATCTCCGAACCAGTTTCCAAAAATTCTTTTGATTAGTTTTTGCATAGTTATCTAAAAGTCCATTAATATCAGCATAAAAAAGTTCTCTTGTTCTACGTTTGAGATTGTTGACATGATTTCTATGTTTTTTAAATTTAGCTAAATTCTCTATAGAAAAAACTCTTTTTAATTTTTTATGCAATCTATTTCTAATTCTAATTTCACGACGTAGTTCAGTAGTAAACCACGGTTTATCATTTGGTCTAACAGTAATAACCTTAGTTGGAATACAAAGATGAGCATATTCCAAATACTTATCTGTAAAAATCGAACACATATCGTCGCATGTGTAAGCATTTCTAAATACGTATTGCCAATCGGTGTTTTGTAACAGGTTATTAAATTTAGGATAGTCAGCATTTTTATAACACCAAATCATGCGTTTAAATTTGTTAGTAAGAAAAATGTTTAGTTTAATTTCAACGAGAGTAGCGTCATGGTCCGAAATGTCCCTGTCAATTTCAATAACATCGGAAAAACCAACAACGCATGTATCGCTCACGAGCACGGGGTCAAGGAGCGAAGCACGTGTTTGGCCTACCCGAGTTGGTTGGTTTATTACATTAGAAAACAGATACGTGCGGATAATGTCGTTCAGTTTATGACGAGTCTCAACCAGTAGGTCAACGTTTATGTCACCAACTATAATGACATGTGGGTTTTCATCAAGTGCATTTTCAATGGAGTTTTCAAATTGTTCCCAAAATGGATTTACACAGTCATTTGGTCTATATACTGTACATAGAAGATACGAGGAGTTATTAAAAATAATTTCGACCCAGATGGCCTCACCTGATGGAAATTCTAAATCAAAACGCCGCTGGGCAGAAATTAAAGGCGAAATATAAACAACGACACCCCCACCCTGTGAGTATTCACGGTCTTTCCGGAAAGGATTATTATTAAAACCTGGAAGTGCTATTTCTTCGTCAGATATACTGTTGTCTAAGTGGGATTCCGTGATACATACTACGTGAAATTCGTCTGCAATATTTTCAAGGTGAGTTAGCTTATTTCGTAAACTACGTATATTTAAATGGAAAATTGTTAGTTCATCGGAAGATACATCAGGCCCAGGGTTTTCATGTATGTCCATGCAAATCGATAGTAAAAGATGGAGGATAAGGATGAAATTAGTGTTACTGAAATAGCTATGTATAACATAAAAGAGAATACTGTATTGTGTGGTCTTAAATGTAAGAAGAAGTATTTCAAATAGATTTCTAAATTCATCAAATACGAAATTTAAATTAATTTTAAATATTGAAGATGAGCTCGAGTGGTTACAGTGTGTACGCATGTAGAACTATATCGTTACCCATTATCAAGAACGGTCATGGTTGGGTGGCTATCGGCAAAGATACATGGTCTTTTGAATGAATTTTAATCATAAATACTGATATTTTGCCTGTAGCTTTATTTTAGATCACTTTTAAGGTTACAAGTGTGAGATTTATACCACGTGAGCGATGCAGGCCCTTTGGGCCTCTTGTCTAAAAAAATATTACAAAATTACGCAAGAATGCTTTTTGACCAAGATTGGTTAAAGATTGTCTTAAGTTCTTTAGAAGTCAAACATGTTAAAAGTTTACTAACACGTTGGGCTACGGACCCATTTTATATACATGTTGTACATGGTACACGATAACAATTGATAATGAAACTGAATAGCCTTAACCGCATTCTAAGATATTAAAATTTACTACAAATTAACAGACAGAAAGTGAAATTCATCTTTTCATGCTTTTTGAGTTACATTCCTAAAAATGTTTTTGTTCTCTAGGAACATTTCTTTATCAGTACTTGTATTCTATACTTTACTGAAAATTACTTAGTTAGATAAAAACAAATTGTACCCTATACCAATAATTAACTTTTGGTTACTAACACTGGTACCGTAGGCATGTGGTATAGTCGCAATAGTAAATGAAAAGTACTTTGAATATGTGTTTACCATTATATTGTATAACTAACTTAGTTAAGTGTACAAGATGATGCACAGTTAACATGAAAATGACCCTTTGTCATTGCAAATGGTTACATTATATCACGGAATTGAAATCGATGCTTTTTTTTATAAATCAATCATTTTTTTTATTAATTTCTCATTTTTATGATCTATATGTACCGTCCGTAGCAATCATTAAAAAGGAAAGAATAAAAAATCTTCTTGAAAATTTTAGTCTTATAAAAAAAAGTGCTATACACATTGAAAACTCTCGAAGATTTAATCATGTAAATCAAAAACTACCAAGTGAAGTACAACATTTTATATTTTTCATATAAAAAGTCGGTTTTTACTGTTAATAATCATATTAAAAGGATTTCCCGGAATACGAGGGATTGCTTCTAGTAGAATATTCCCCCTCCTCTGGCGCTACACGACGCGGACGCTCAACCCCTGTAAACAGGGTGTATCTCTGAGTGCCAACATTTTTAATTTACCTAAAGGGCAACTTGATTTGATAAGAATAATAGCCTTTTTACTAAAAAGTGTCTGAGTTTCAACAAGTGAATCTACCTGTAAAATTTACCTGTTGGAATTCAAGCACATATATCACGGAATCATATTAATAAAGATATACCTTTGTTCTCGTATTCTTTTTCTATATTTCTATATTTTTATTGTAAGAATTGGAAATACCCTCAACAAGTATTCAGGCGTCAGTTTCATAAACGTTTCCTTAGCATTATTGAGTTTAAGGGAAATCAAGTTAAAGAATTCCCTTAAATTTATTGTAATGCTTTAATATATAGCAGTAGGATATATTTACCGGTGTCACCTCAAGGGAAACATAACAAGGGAAATAACTCTTACCTATCACTAAAAACATCGGGGATAAGGTGTACAGAGGCATAACGTTACAATATTTACCGGTGTCACCTCCACACATTTTTGTGGAGGGAGATGGAGGGTGACCTTGTCCTAGATATGCATGCAGGTCGAGGGCGACCTTGACCTAGATATGCATGGAATGGGTGGAGGGAAACGCGCGAAATGTCTAGCGCCACAGGAATGTCTGACGTCATAAGAATGTGTGGAGGTAACATTAACCCGCCTCAGTACGGTATGCACAATAGTGTGGAGGGTTGGTCTTTTGTTTATAGTTAGAAATAGCCTTCCATTAAAACAAATCATGACGACAGGATAAAATTTAAACAGGTCATGTCCACGATAAAATCCATACCTAGATACAGATTGGGGTTTGTGTGGAGGGGAAATGCATGACTGAACATGACCGTGTATATAATATACCAGGTAAACTTTTCTTAACCTCACTTATGGCTCATGAGATTGTCGATCGGATAGTCAGAGAAGACCTCACCCTGAAGAGCATATCGCATAGTAAAGTAGTTTGCCGTTTCGATATTACACGTCAAGTCATCGTTAAAAAAGGCAAAGGCAAGCTATACATATGTTTAAAAGAAGATGGAGAGAGTATACAGATAACGGGAGACATTTTTTAAAAAGATACTATTTCTATCAGAAAGTTTGCAGTGTGTTTGTGATTTGATAAACTAACATGTCAAATATTACAACATATTGTATCCGTCATACTTCATACCAGAGTCAACCAGTTTATCAGTCAATGATCAGATGTGAGGATCGAACACAAACATTTAAGGACTGGCCGCAACATGTACATCAGACTCCATACCATCTTGCCAGTAATGGTTTCCTGTATTCTGGACAAAGTGATAAAGTCACCTGTTTCATGTGTGGAATACAATTAAGCTCATGGACATTCTCGGACTATGTTGATATCGAACATAAAAGGTGGTCGAAAGATTGCGTATATTTACAAATGACATTACCAAAATGAACACATTTGCTTATATCAAACATGATATTGAGAAAAGGGCGTACAAGAAGATTGTGAAAAAACTTACTGTGTCTAGCCTATGCATTAAACGTTAAAGACATCATATCAGAACATTTTGTATGTACAGGATGTCTAGAGGGTCAAGTTAACCAGCAAGGACATGACTGTGTCATGCTTGACAGTGAAGACAGAGTAGATCGATATTTTGAAGAAGCCTTGTCAACAGTCAATCATCTAGAAGCGGAGAACTTGTGGCGCGATTGTATTCAATCCCGTGTTCCTTCCCACGTGTTACAGAACTTGATAGACGATGCGCGATTCCGTTATGGAAACTATGCAAAACAACATTTCAGTGGGAAATTCGAAAGTTTGTGAAAAAAATAGACATTGTCCGACTGAAGCTTTTTACCCGACATGGAGAACTAAGTCTTTTATTGAGCAATTGGACTCATTATTTAATTTTGTGTATGCTTTTCACTTATACCAACATTCATCTGAGACTGACATGTTAAAACATTTTGTAGAAGAAATTTATCGATGGAAAGTTACCGATAAGATAAGAAATAAGTATGTTTCAAACGTGTCATGCCCAAAATGGAGGGAAAGGAAACTGAAAAAACAGTGACGTAGAAAAAAGATTTATGAAATGATTCAATCTATGTATCGTGTAGAGAATCGCTTTATAAAACCATAGCATTTATCGTTTTTATTCATTTATGTGGAGACTTCTGCGACAACAACTTGAGTATGTATTTGTCTTTAAATTGTTAACTGATGATTTGCCTTGTCTGCAATAAATCGTAAACGTGATATTCTGTCCTGTCTTGTCTATATTATATTGTAAACGTGAACATTTTGTCAATATGGTTATTTAAATCATTAAATTGTATGCAACCGAACGTCCTTTTTATCATTATTTTATATTTTAACAAAATGTTATTCTTTTTTAAATATTTTTAATAACGTAAATGTTCACATTTACAATATATTACGTTGCAGAAAATGTTGACGCAGCAAGAAAAACAGAGAGTGGATGACATTTATTATAATTTTAATAACGGTGGAACATTCTTAAGTCCAACAAAAGTACATCAAATACTGAAATCACAAGGATTTAAATCTCCGGGTTTATATAAGATCAGACGATACATTCAAACTCTCGACGACTACAGTTTACAAAAGCCTGTAAAACGTTCATTTAAACGCGCACGTGTAGAAGTAGGAGAACCATTCGAACAATATGACACTGATTTATTGGATATGACATCACTTGCCAAACATGACTCGGGCGTAAAGTACTTGTTGATCGTCATCGATGTGTTCAGCCGCTTTCTCTGGATCGAACCTATTAAAACAAAAACAGCAAAAGAGGTATTAGAAGCCTTCAAGAAAATAGTCGAGAGAGGTAGAATCCCAAAGAAAATTCATTCAGACTTAGGCAAAGAATATAATAATCGCTGGTTCAATTCACCCTTCCATGCCCCGCCCCCACGTAGCAACCAAAGTCACGTGACTACATACTCCGAAAACAAATGTAAACAAGCCATAGTAAAATTTTGCCCATGGCGATGGCGGCAGCGACTGTTGCAGGACTCGGGGACATTCCCGATGATTTTTGTATGGGCATTCAAGATGCAAACATTTCTGAAAAATGTTTATCAAGGGGAACTATTTATTTTAGAGAGGGCTATGTCCACAACCTAAATTTAACAAAAAATGATGTCCAAGCGGAGGTGGCAATCGGAGGGAGATGCTACCGAAGCATGAGAAAGGGGGAGAAGCCACACTTGTTAACATTACATGTTCAGTAGGCTTAACAAAGAAGTGTGTTAAGGACGCAGACGTTTTTTTTTAAATAACGGTATCCGCGGCTCAATACTTGGCAATTCTCCCTATATAGGAGGGAGACTCACGAGTTTTACATCTACATAGTAATGACCACCTTCATCTATTTGAAGATCATGGCATGTGATAGTGGGTGCTAGGCCAAGAGAAGAAATTGAGCAAGTTAAACTAGTGAATTTGCTAAAAATTTCATCTGAAAGAACAGCTCAAAAGATACCATTTCCTTATGGTGTACAGTACATACATACATTTGTTTTAATCTCCCTGATGGACATTTTAAAAAGTTGGCAAGTATGACAAGCTGGTGTTTAACTGTTTATTTGTGTAATCTTACCTATAGCAATATGATCATATATGAACCCCCTATATATATGTGTGTACCCTAAACTACAGACTGTAGTGCAGGCCTAACGTACAATCATGGCAGTCAATGAGTCATTAAAAATGCAAAAAATATATATAACAAAAGGTGGACATTGATTGATAACGTTAACAGTCATCTTCGACATCTGTTGCTGTACTGTGCGATTACATCCAAATAAAAACAAGGGAGTAGGCCCTATTCAAAACATTTGTTCCTAAATGTACTGTTTACAGTGAAGAAATTAAAAGTCTAAAACATGAGTCATATTAATTATATTTAATTATTCCTTTAATGCACTCATCCAAGTCCTGCAAATGAAGTGAATAGCAGCTTACATAAAGGCATAACATAGACATTTATCCCTCCCTTTTGTCCTCTTTTTAAGGACAAAGCATTAATT
>NW_018407710.1:348516-398858 GCF_002113885.1 Mizuhopecten yessoensis | reverse complement strand
GGGCCTGAATAGTGAGAAAGTCAAGTAGGGCCTGGAATGTTGAGAATTTGAATCCTGTATAATATTCAAATAATCCTTGAATCTGTGATTCCTCCTTTAAAATCTCCTGAACAGTCAGTGGTTTGGGTTTGTCATCACTTACAGGATTTCCCAATGTAGCTTCATGTTGTTCATACCACACTCTGTATTCATTGAATAAGACTTCAGACTGATGAACTTGTTGTTGTAGCCTCTTGATTTCAGCTGCTGCTGATAGCAGTTCCAAAGATGTTCCTGAAAAAAAGTTCTATAAATAAATCAAATTCAGCTGATTTTATTTTATTTTCAGTCTCAGAAGAATGACATTGCTTTTAACAATGGCAATGTCATGTCTTGCTGAGAAATGATTTATACCCAACCAGTAAAAGTTAGGTTGCCACCTTGTTACCAAGATTTGGTGGAAATATCAAAGGTTGCAATGTTGGAAAAGGCAACACGGTCCCAAAGTACCAACACCCTATGGAACAGACTCAGAGAGAAAAGACTTACAGCATCTCAGATGTTCAAAGTTGTAAACAGAAAAAAAGGTCCTACTGATGCTATGCTAAGAGATTTGTTTACAATAAAGACATTTTCTTCTGTAGCAACAGATTATGGTATTAGTAGGGGGAAAATTGCCAGAGAAAAATATGTCAATCAAAAGTCTGTCTAAAACATACATGTCCATGATTGTGGGTTAGTGATAAACAATTAATTTTCCCATCTAGCCGCCACACCTGATGGTAAAGTATGTGACAAAGGGGAGACTGGTATTGTGGAAATAAGATGTCCCTTTGTAGCAAGGCAGATGAGTATTACTGAAGCTTGCAATGTGATCCAGAATTTTGTACCTAGTTATGAAAACAATGTTGTAAAAATGAACAGAAAACACAACTACTATGTTCAAATACAGGGAAAACTGCTTAACTGCTATTCACAGGTGCTCCATGGTGTGACCTTGTTGTGTTCACAACAAAAGAACTGTTTGTTGAGAGAATTTATGCTGATATTCCATTTATGACCAAAATATTACCTCAAAAGATAAGGTATACCATATAGCTTTACCTAAATCACACCAACTGAACAAACCCAATAATAATTTACACACATACATTGATATTGCCACAATTTCATAATTGGAAATTGAAGCCTTTAAAATATATTGGTTTGCAATTCCTAGTCTCTAAAAATTGTATTAATTGATAATAGTTATAAATGTATACAGTGAAACCTGTCTAACCTGACATTCACTGGGGCATAACATACTGGTAAGATTACAGAAAGATAGTCTGTCAATAGTCTAAATACACAGGTCATATACTATTATTTTCATAACACATGGGATTACAGCATTATGTGTAAAGTGTCTGAATAATCAGGGGTCGGACGAGACAGGCTTCACTGTATTTTATTCCAGTTAAAACTGGTATTAAATATTTAATGAAAACCAATACAATTGAAATTGTACACAACAATACCATAAGTGTTCTAGGACTATATACATATGGAGACTACATGCCAAATGAGTTTGATGTATAGTGCATAGTTCAGTTTCTGGTTTTATAGATAAAATGATATTTTGGTATCTTTCCATTTTCAAAATTTATCTCAGCTTTATACTAAAGCATATCTATACCTTGGACATCAGTTTGTACAAGATCATGTTCTTGCTGTGGTGCTGCTACATGGCCAGTACTGTCTGGAGTGTTAACTGGGACTGAAGTGGGCTGGGGATCCTCCATATCATTGTTCAGTTCAGTGCTGTGTCTTGACAATAAAGAAATGAAGATTTATTTTATTATGGGTTTTCAAGACTCAACAATTTAGGTGTAACCATAATTATTTACAATATGATCTCGATGTATTCCTCTTTTGATATAGCACAACATTAAGACATGGAGAATGGGTTGAAAAAACCACCAAAGACTCATTGGTTAGAAACTAGAAAGGGATACATCTTTCAATAAAATCAATCACTTACAGTATAACTACATGCCCTGGATTAATTTATATAAAAAATCTTACTTTAGAATGTCTATTTCAATTTGTATGTATGCATACTTGACATTTTGGGAATAACAATTTGTTTATTAAAATGTTTAAACACCAAGGTATAAAGAAGTTAATTGATTATAGCTTATCTGATTCACTGCAACATATTTCCTGTCAGGACAATACTTTCTACTTGGAAAATCTATAGCACTGAAAAACTGATCATAATTGTTAAAGTCTAACGGTAAACAGTAAACAAGCTCTCTACTTTCATTTTGTTGACATAGGGGCATGTAATACAGCTGTAATGTAAACAACTAATGGGTCAACAAAATGTTGGTTTTATTAAGATTAAAGATAATAATTGATATGTGTTTGCTGCTTGCACACCCGCAACTTTTTATATGCTTATGAATTAAACCAGCAGAACACAAGACATCAAAAAAAGAAATGATGATTCCGCTGTGCATGTCCCTGTGTTGTTGGACCGATAGCTCTTATGTTTACACAGTGTCATAACAAGTTTTGCTCGAGATATTAAAAACATATGAATGAAATTGAGGAATATGTGAGTATTGCCTGTTTGGTCAACCATATACTCTGCTTTACTACATTATGTTTTCTAATATCGGGATATAAACATACCTTTGAACAAACGAACTTGTGTCTATCTATATTTGTGGCGTTAAGCTGCGAATGGGTCGTCCACAAGCCTTCACCCATCTCAGGCATGTTTCTAGGTTGGTTTTAGGGTTTTGGAAAGGGAATTAATGTCACACCGTTCTCCAATCTTTCTGCATATCGGCTGTTGCTGTTGCTGGTTTCCCAGGAGCACTTCTTCACCATTATTTCATTGCCGTTCGTATTTACCCTCGTGTCAATGTCCGACAAAGTTGTCGGAGGTAATGGCCGACAATCGAACTCGCGCTCTGATTGGCTGAATTTGTATAGCAACCGCGTTGCTAACAACGATGTGGAAGGGTGAATTGCTGGTGTGTCGATAATAACATTCATTATTTTATTACAAAAAACGAAATTCAAGCCCCCATGGTAGAGCGTGTCAATAGAACATTTAAAACCATGATATTTCGCTACTTTACAAAATATAGAACCTATAAGTACATTGACACATTACAGAAATTTGTCGCTTCGTATAATGCCCCACCCCACCGCTCCCTCAATGGAACAGCCCCAAAGGATGTAAATGACAACAATCAAGCAGATCTTTTTGCTAACATGTACTTGAGGAAAAAGAAACTTAAAAAGCAGAAAAAGACATTTAAAACGAAAAAAACTAATCCATACAGATTCAAGATAGGCAGTTTAGTTCGTATATCACACACGAAACAGTTGTTTAAGCGTGCCTATCAACAACAATGGTCTTCAGAGATATTCAAGATACACAAAAGAGTTATAATGCAAGGAATACCACTGTATTAGGTGATACTATCAAAGGAAATTTTTATTAGTCAGAATTACAACGAGTTGAAAAAGTTGGAAAAAACTTTATGGTTTATAGAGAAAAAAAAATACGCAAAAGAAAGAGAGGAGGTCAGATCGAGTGGTTTGTCCAATTTGAAGGATGGCCCTATAAATATAACCAATGGATTCCCGAGAAAGATATCAAAGACATGACAGAAAGCTAACATGGCACACTATGTAATCATTAACGGTAACAAGAATCTCGACTATTTCCCCGACAACAAACCATACCATGTTCGCTGTCAACTAAAATCATTTATTATTCTGAATGGTACATGGAATGTGGGACTCGTAGACATCTGTGTAACGACTGTCAATACAAAGACGAGAGAAAATTTATACATACATTGCGATCTTGTTGGAGAATCCGTAATCGACGGCGAGAAGCAGAATCTACTTCGAATGGTGAAGGTCAGAAAGTTGCAAGCTGGAGCCAAACACTTGACACCCCCCAGTACGTTCCTTTAAAGGAGTCAGAAATCAGAGATATAGAAATATCTATAAAAGACATTGACGGTGACTTTGCTTCATTCTTTAAGATGCCAGCAACGATTACACTTCATTTTAAAGCCTACCCATTTTACAGATGAATGTTTCTAACCTATACGTACCCAATGTGGGTAAGTGGCTACAATATTATCAAAAGGTTACGGATGGTAAGATCAATCCTTATACAGATATGCAAGATGTAAAACAAACGGGAGGAGGTATATCAGGCAACACGGCTGAATTCATCATTTCCATTGACAAGTATAGCAGTGACGATGAGAAAGACTTACCAACCCGAAACCTCGATGTTAACATGGTATCACCATCACAACAAATAGTAGATCAAGCAAAGTCAGAGTTAAAAAGGAAGAGAAAATTAACAGCATCTCATTCTAGCAGGAAACGTCAAAGGGTACAGACCTCTCAGAGAAAAAACAACCAAGAAAAGTCAGACCTACGATAAGAAAACAGATTAAGAAAAAATCAAAGCGAAAGCCTACACAAAAGCGACGGCACATACAGAAACCTAAGCATAAACGTAAGAAATCTGCCAAGAACCACTTACTATCATCATGGCTACAATAAACAAAGACTTTTTCAGAGAAGCCCAACCTTCACAACTGGAACTTTTCGAATTACCACCTACACAGACAGCCGTTGAAAACGTTTACTATCAAGACATACTCCCAATATCACAAATGACTGGATATTCACCCATAGAATTTGTCGTTTCCGGTCAAAATTGTATGGAATATATAGACATGAAAAATTCGTTAGTTTACGCTAAAATAAAGATAAAAAGAGGGATGAGTCTGCTATAAGCTCTACTGAAGACGTGGGACCCGTCAATCTATTGCTACCTGCTCTATTTTCACAAGTCGATGTCACACTTCAAGGTAGAACTGTAGTCTCTACCACGAGTAAGTATGCTTACAAGGCATATATTCAGACATTATTGAATTATGGAAACGACGCCAAAACATCTCGGCTAACGACACAGTTATGGCATAAGGATACCGACGGAGAGATGGATGATGCAGATGTGAGAACTGGTGATAATTTAGCTTTACTCGAAAGGGACAATTTGTTTGAGGAAAGTAAAAGTGGCGATTTAAAAGGTCCAATATTTAAAGATCTGTTCAGAATGGATAGATATTTACTCAATCAAGTCAACGTGAATGTGAAGATGTACAGATCAAAACCAGAGTTTTGCCTATTGCCTGAAACACAAACCCCCAGCTACAAGATCGAGTTTGAAGGTATAAGACTACGCATCGCTAAAGTCAAAGTGAATCCTGCCGTCATTTATGCCCAAAGTCAAGCCCTAGCAACAACTACAGCAAAATATCCATTTACAGAAAGTGTACTAAAAAATGTCACTATTGCGATGGAGGAACCAGTTTTACATATGACAACATATTTCAAGGAATGAGACCAAAATTTGTAACCGTTGGATTTGTCGATGCAACCGCAATCACGGGAGCATACAATCAAAACCCATGGTTCTTCCAACCATTCAACATAACATCCATCGGTCTCTATGTGGACGGAATACCAGAAGGAGGTAACCTTTATAAAAACTATATTACGATGCCAACACTGGCCAGACCACCATTCCAGTCCTAAGGAATATGTTTAAAACAACTGGAAGATGGTTATCTGATTGCGGATTAGATATCGACAGGCAAAACATTTCAAATGGTTATTCGTTATACGCATTTAATTTGGAACCCATTTTTCAAGGGAATCAGTACCTCACCTTATTAAAACAAGGAAACGTCAGACTGGAAGTCACATTTGGAAGTTCACTGTCCAAAGCCATTAGCTGCATCGTCTACGCCGAGTATCCCGGTTATTTTGAAATCAACGCTGCAAGAGACATTTTAAAACCATGAATACCAATCAACTTCGCTGCGTCATCGTTTGTGATCTCGTTATGAGAGAACTGAACATAGATGTATATGCGCGTAATCGTATACCGACACATATAGAACGATT
Organism: Mizuhopecten yessoensis; assembly: GCF_002113885.1. Classification (NCBI taxonomy): domain Eukaryota; kingdom Metazoa; phylum Mollusca; class Bivalvia; order Pectinida; family Pectinidae; genus Mizuhopecten; species Mizuhopecten yessoensis. The sequence goes on along the minus strand of NW_018407710.1, from coordinate 392,879 downwards.
CCCCACTGGATTTATTGTAAATACCGATAAAAGTCGTCAACCCAGACGACATTGGATAGCTTATTATATGGAATCGGCGATAAAAAAGGATTTTTTTGACAGTTATGGTCATTCGCCTCAATACTTTACACTTTCAAACTGTACATCTTTTAATGTGACACAACTACAGAGTGTTAAATCTGACGTATGTGGACAATACTGTTTGTTTTATTTACTCAATCGATGTAGAAATGTATCGCTTAGCACTATTGTTAATGTATTTGGTAATGATTATACATTTTTTTAAGCATAACGATGAATTTGTATATGATTATATTTATAATTCTTTTGTTTTCAAACTGGTGATGGGGACCAATCATGCTGTTCCGAATATCAATAAAATGTATGTACATCACTCACTTGTTTTCAATTTGAATCATGTCAGTGACAAGTCTGATCCCCATTGTCTGTCCCGCAACGATACAGTTGGCAGGCAGCTCTGGAAGTGGAAAGACCTTTTTGATGAAACAAATGTAAGAACATGCCGACGATTTGTTTAGTCAGCCTACAGTCAAGATTATGATCTGTTACGATACTTGGCAACCCATGTTCGACGAACTAAAACGTTATATCAAGGAAATCACCTTTGTTAAGGGAATACTGGATGAAACTCAGTTTGAAGAGTGGACATCTATTACAGACAAACACAAGATAATAGTGTTAGACGACTGTTTGATAGAGGGGTTTAATTTTGTACATGTCATGAAAATGTTTTGCATAGGGTCACATCATTGAAATGTGACAGTTATATTTTTAGTACAAAACGTATTTCAGAAGGGAAAAGTCATGCATACTTTAAGTTTAAATACTCATTACTTCGCCATGTTTAGAAACTATGGAGACCAGGCACAAATCGATACATTGGGTCGACAGATGTTCCCTGGACGGTTGGAATATTTTAGACAGAGTTACCTTTCTGCCGTTTCTAAAAGATACGGATATCTTTTTGTCGATGTTATTCCACATGCTTCACAGTTGAATATCATCGATGGTCCGGCCGGAACTCCTCCACTTCGTACTCGGATATTACCAGGACAGGATCCCATCATCTACGAACCGGAAAAAATAATTATTTTCTTGATTTCATGCTTTCTGCTCCACGTCATCAACAAGCTGTCGTTATTAACACGTTAAGCAAATAGCAATTGAAATTATTGACGGAAATTATATATAATACGGTCATGGATAACGTTCCTATGTCAGTTGAGGACAAAAATATTGTATCTAAACAGAAACCCGCTATCGCAAGGTGTTAGCTCAAAATATAACATCGAAACAGAGGAGAAGGATGTTCTAAACTTTAATTGAAGTGTTATCGATATTCATTCACAACTATCAGAAATGGCAAGAGAACTCTCCCTCATAACGAAGACTAAATATGACAGATTAATCGAAGAGAAAGTAAAAGACGCTGTAAACAAACCTGATAAAGTAGACTCCATTTGTGTTCATTCATGTATATACACATTCTTATAATGTTAGACATTATTAAGTATGATAGCATCCCTATACATAACTTTCATTAGCACGAAGTTCATAAATACACCAGTAACCAGAAAAAAAACCTCATAGTGTAGTCGACAGCCATGGCCGAACTACCCTCGATAGAACAGCTACTGCGTGACTATCCCGATGATGTTGTGGCTGGACAATTACCAGAACTTAAAAGAGCTTTCGGAGAAGACAAAGAGAATCAACCACCCTCTAAACAACTGAGACTTGCCAATAGTGGTTACCAATGTCATGTCTGTAAAAGGCATATAAGAAGATAAGACAACTTTAGGAGACATCTTGCAGGGCACGAAAAGCCATTTCCATGTACTCAATGTCATGTTTCGTATAGCAGGAAAGATAGTTTGAATTGTCATGTTTTAAAGAAACACCAACATGGTGGGAACGTACAACAACCTCTACAACATTCTCCTATACCAGGACTCTCTCACATGCAGTCTCCCATGCAAGGACCGTCTCACGTACAGTCTCCCATATCTGACAGATATTCTCCCATAGTCGAACCTGTCACACCGCCACCCGTAAATATCCATCAGTTTTCTGACGATAGCAGCTTAAATGGATCCTCAAAAGTAAGATCTGTTTACCCTAATGATGAAGATGATGCTGACTTACTTACTTTCCTCAGTAATACTAAAGAGGAAGTAGTGTATGACGTCACGGAGCAATGCCATTCCTTACGTGGAATCAAGTGGTACATCTGTGTACAGGTAGAACAGGAAAAGGAAGACAAAGAAGGAAACAAACAATCGCATCCACATTTTCGAAGTAAAAACTATACATTTCTACCAAATGAGACTTTTTCTCTACACAATTTAAATGAGGCGTTTCAGAAAATGTTTGTATCATTTCAAGAATATCTGAGAGAGGGATCCAATTGGAGACTCAAAAAGATAGTGAAACTGGAAATAAGTACTGTAAACTACTCACCTTTGAGTGGTTCTTCATACCTACCAATACCAGCTACTTTCACGAGGACTGATATAATCAACGTCATCAACAAGGACGAAAAGTGTTTCATGTGGTCTGTCCTAGCATCCCTCCATCCTGATCAAGTTCCGGAAAGAGTAACAAACTACATACCCTATGAACATGAGCTGGACATGTCTGGAATTCAGTATCCTGTGGCAATATCGCAAGTGGAAAAGTTTGAAAGACAAAATGATATTTCTATGAATGTGTTTGGATATGAAGAAAAGGATATTTTTTCCCATGTATGTTACGAAATTACGACAAATACGTCAACATGTCAATTTATTATATTTAAAAAGGGTGAAAAAAGTCATTTTTGTCTCATTAACAACCTTGATAAGTTTTATCTAGAATAAAAAGGCCAAAGCATAAGACTCACTTTTGCCATTATTGTCTCCATGGGTTTACCAGAAATACTGGTTAAAATATAATCCGCAACATGTGATACTTTCAGAAGATGTTGAAAACTTGCTAGAATTTAACGATTTTGCAAAACAGTTAAAAGTTCCTTTTGTCATCTATGCAGATTTCGAAACTTTCGCTCAGAGAATGGATACATGTCTACACGATCCAAAACAATCGAGTACAACTCGCAATACAAAATTTGAACCTTGTGGGTTTGGTTATCAGGTCGTTAGCATAGACAAAAAGTATACCAAACCTCCAGTTATTTATCGAGGTCCAAACGTAAGAAAAACTTTTCTGGAAATTATAAAGGAAGAAAAAGAAATCCATCACATTTTAAAGCGTGTAGAACCTTTGATCATGTCCCCTGACAACGAGCGAGAGTTTCAAAATAGCACAAAATGTCACATATGTAGTCACTATTTTACAGAAAATGACGTCAAAGTCAGAGATCATTGCCATTTGACAGGTAAATTTAGAGGTGCTAGCTGTCAGAACTGTAATCTCAATTTTCAATATCCCTCCCACATCCCCGTCATATTTCACAATCTTAAAGGATTCGATGGGCACATACTCTGTGAAAGTATGGGTTTACTTAAAGATCACGATATCAAGTGTATACCCAATAACATGGAAAAATATATTTCCTTCAGTTTGGGAAACCTACGTTTCATTGATTCATTCCAATTCATGTCTCAAAGTTTGGAATCACTAGTTAACAATCTAGCTCAAGAGGAATTAGCGCCTTTTAAACATTTAGCTAATGGATTTTCCTGTTGAGGAAAGGGGTTTACCCTTATGAGTACGTAGACAACGTAAACAAATTTGATGAAACATCTTTACCTCCAAAATCAGCTTTTTACATCCAATTAAGTAAATCAAACATTACAAATACTCCAAGGCTAATAATCCTTACATACTGGAAACGTACGATTCCTCTAAGCCTGACAAATATATCCTCTATACGGATTGTAACAAACTCTACGGTAAGGCCATGGCCGAGCCGTTACCCGTGGGAGAATTTCAGTGGGTTGACAATGCGGAACATTTCAATGTTGAAAACATATCAAAAGATGGTGACATAGGCTACGTATTAGAGGTAGACTTAGAATACCCGACAGAGCTGCACGATCTCCATTCGGACTATCCGCTTGCTCCGGAAACTATGGAAAAATGCTGTCCCCTCATAGTAGAGAGCTGTGGAAAGAATTACACCCTAGTCCTAAACATACAGACAAGAAACTGCAGGGTCGTGTCGCCACACCTAAACTCATCCCAACGTTAGAAAATAAGACAAAATATATCTGCCACTATAGGAATGTACAGCTATACTTAGAGTTGGGAATGAAATTGACCAAGATTCACAGAGTATTACAGTTTGGACAACATCCGTTGTTGAAGAAATATATAGATTTTAATAGTCAAAAGAGACGGGAAACATCCTATGAATTTGAAAAAGATTTTTTTAAATTAATGAACAATTCTGTGTTTGGTAAAACAATGGAAAACGTACGCGGCAGAGTTGATATAAAACCGTCCAATACAGAGAAAAAAAAAGGAAAAAGTATGTAGCTAAACCGTCTTTTCAAAGATTCAAAATATTCAACAAAGATTTAGTTGGAATAGAGAACAGTAAAATCAAACTAGTACTCAACATACCAATATACATGGGCCAATGTATTTTGGATCTCTCTAAATGTATCATGAACGATTTCCTTTACAATCACATGTTGTCTAGGTATGAAAACATACATTTGTTAATGACTGATACCGACAGTTTGATGTATGGATTATCAAACGTGGCAGACTTGTACGAAACACTACAAGAAGACAAACACCTGTTTGATCTCTCTAATTATCCTGCAGATCATCCGATCTATGACGTCACAAACAAAAAGACGCCAGGAAAGTTTAAAAACGAATTAGGTGGGAAGATTTTACAAGAGTTTGTTGGACTGAGACCGAAAATGTATTCTTATGCGGACGTATATTGTGATTATGCTGTCGCAAATTGAGTTTTTCCGCGGAGCCAGTAAAACGGATATTTGCGACAGTATACTCACAAGATACGTCCGCAAATCTCAAAACACAGTAGGGTTATCCTTATTCTAATTCACTTTCCTTCACAAACCAAATCTACTCGATGATTTCTTAAAATAGACACGGAATTTCCCTTGAAGCGGCCGGGTCAATGACGTCATTACTGAAACCGACGCACTCAACTTTTACGCATGCACTTCAAAAATGTAGTTCCAATAAAAACTAACGAAAATACATATTTTCCGGTTATTGATTAATTTAATTTTATAGTAAACATAAAACCACCATTAAATATGTTGATTCTTTCCACTGTATACGCTATCTTGTATGTAACTTTAATGTTTGTTGAACGCGCGCATGTGTTCAATTTCATGCCAATGACGAGCTCGAGTCTGACATGCTGTCAACGAAGTAAACAATGTCTCCTTGCACTAGTTTGGAGGAAGAGCACCGTTTCCAAAGTAATTGTTCACATGGATTACCGAGCTGTGCACTTCGAATTGCCTACTGTGTGACGGATGTTGGTATTGTACAATGTTTGTTTGCGACTGAGTTGTCAAATAGCAGGCACCGGGGACAGAGACGCTCGAGTTTACAAAGTCAACTGGTACCAACGTATTGCCAACTTCATTTGCTGACGTGCCCTGAAAATGGCGGAATACGACCGTTTCTGTTGGTCCGAACTGGTGGCATTGTAACTTCGTACACTTGATTCGTTTCTATGCCCTGATATCTTCATTATCTCACGGGTTTCCACTCCGGCATGCGATAGACGCGTGATGGTGGTGGCGCGGACAAAGTGATTGGTGTAGGACCGGCTCAGGCCTGCATCTTTGCTGATCTTTTTCATCATGTCGTTCAGCAACCTAGTGCCAATGGTTCTAGATGTGAACCAAGTGTCATCATCAGACTCAATTTTGGCCCTAGGTTGCTGAAAGAGATGTTCAGATTGGGCATTTCTCTTCTGTAGATACAGTTTTAGGGAGTGTACAGGGCTATGTGGTTCCCCTGTAGCATACATCCTTGGGGAATGTTCAAAATCAGTATCTTTGACATTTTCACCACTGTGATTTTTTGTCGCTTCGATATACGCCATCTTGACATATTCGCATCCCTCGGTGTCGCGCTCGAACTCGAAACAGTTGTATTTTAATTCCCGGAGATTTTCCCTACCCCGTCTCGCGAAACTCAGTGCCATGTCAAACCACACTTTCGTTTGCAACGATTTTTATTAAAATTAAAATAACTTAATTACCTGATATTGTTAAAAGACTATATATACCAAAGAAGGTAACACATTTCTATGTAAAACTATTCCCTCCAATTTCGTTTTATCCCTCCTCCCATTCTTACATATCATGTCCATTCTTCTTGATGCAAAGAGTTGCATAATACCTAGACAACAATTTACTGTGTGGTATGCTTGTCAGAGGGATTTTTTCGTTAACTATGCGATTTGTAGTCCCTTGAGCCATTTGTGTAGTCTCCATATATATATACACCCAATGCCCACTCTTTGTTTAGGGTGTTTAGACACTTATGAGACCTTACGAGTTCATTGTAAGTCATCGCTATCTTTACATCACCTACTGTTAGTATGAAAGGCCACATATTGTTAAATAAAGACATTTCCTTCCAATCTGGTGTTATCCCTCAACGTTAAAATTTTAACTTAAAATGTTGTGTGTTTGGACTTTTGAATTGTAAAAATATTGTATTGCAAAACATAGGCTTTCTCCTCGATATGATTTTTCATCGTGAATTATCAAGAAATATCAACCCCTATGTGCTCTTTAAACATGATAAACAAATCAAGCAGAGAATCGTCATAGGAGAATTGTTTTTCTTTCCAAAGATTTTTTAAAACCTCTCTCGATCAGCTTCTCATTATCGCAATGGTGTACCTAGTAATATCTACACAGAAACAACTTAAAAGTCGCGGAAGGTCTGCTCCTATGTTCTTAAAATGTTCTTAATATGGTACGAGGTTATTCATAAATAAATCTGCATAAACTCTACGGTATCATCATTTGTAAGTATACGCAATCTTTCGACCACCTTTTATGTTTGATTTCTACACAATCGTAGGCTGTTCATGAGTTTAAATGTACTCCGCATATGAATAAGGTGACTTTATCGCTGTGTCCTGAATAGAAAAACCCGTTAAGAGCAAGCTGGTTTGGAGTCTTATGCACTTGTTGTGGCCAGTCCTTAAAGGTTTTTATACGGTCCTTACATTTAATCATTGACTAATACTCTGCTCGAATTTGATATGAAGTATGGCGGATACAATCTGCTGTAATATTTGACATGTCAATGTATAAAATCGCATATACACCGTAAGCTTTCCGATAGAAACAGTTTATGTTAAATCTCCTGTTATTTTTTTACTCTTGCCATCTGATTTTAATTTAATTATGCTTACAATTTACTGAAAGAAGATCAAATTGATGCTTTATTTGAATAGGTGTAGTATGCGGTTTCATTTTCCTCATACATTTCCATATACATATCATCAGAATTGGAATAAAACAGAGAGCAGCTTCAGATATCATGATTCCTGTTAAGTGTTTATTGAATGATCCCTGTTCAGTGGTTAATAAATTGAGTGTTTCAATAAATTGATCGGTTCAATCATATAGGTTCTGAGTGTTAAGTTGCATAACTTTTAGTGAGATCAAGTTTCAAAACGCTTTAGTTTGACAACTTCAAATCGAGTGTAAAGTTGCACAACTTCTAGTGAGGTAAACTTTCAAAATGCCACAGGTTATCAACTTCAAATGTATAGATTATGAGTGTGATGTTGAATAACTTCTAGTTAGTAGGATGATTATTTTTAAAAATTGCTTTAGGTTAACAAGATGTGAACCATCTGCTATACAAAGTGTTGTGTGTGCTGATTATGAAATCCTATTATTGTTCATCAAATATTAATCTTATATCTTTTACAAAAATTGTGATACTTGAGTCGGCTATATTTTGATATTGATTTATGTAGTAATAACATTTTAGAATTAACATTTTTATGCAGTGGTAACATATCTTATAGGAAAACAAAGTACCTCAAAAGGATTAGTTTGAATAAAACTATGTTACAAACAGTCTTTTAGTTGAATTATATAAACTATTCATACTGTTTGTTGTACTTCTTTGAATAATTTGTGCTATGCTAAAGATGTTTCCACATATTGAAATTATGCAAACTGGATTCTATAGAGTAAAAATCTAATCCTAAACCTACTTTTTGTCAATATTTAAAAAAGAAAAATTGGGCATGCTATGTATAGCCTCATAGACATTGTTGTATCTACTAGCCCTAGCCGTTGGCTATGGTGATGCTTGAACTCACACATTTGGAAATGTTATCTTTCTACCTGATCTGGAAGTAGTAATGAAGGACTTCTACAAGATATTGATAACGATGAAGTCTCTGAAGATCTCAATGCTGAAATTACAGAAACGGAAATTATTCGATCGATAGAAAGCTTAGAAAATAATAAAGCGAGCGGAATCGATGAAATACGGAATGAATATATAAAAAATACTCTCAATCAGTTTTTGCCTTTATATACAGATTTTTTCAACATCATTCTCAACACTGGATTAATACCCCAAGAATGGACAGCTGGTATTATCAAACCTATATACAAAAATAAAGGTAATCAGAGCGATCCGGATAATTATAGGACGATAACTCTGGTGTCATGCTTGGGAAAAATATTTACCTCTATAATTAATGGTAGACAAACAAAAGTATCTGATAAGATAAACCTGATATCCTCCGCCCAAGCGGGATTTCGAAAGGGATATTCCACTACTGAAAACATTTTTATATTGCATTCCCTAATTTCTTTATATTTCTCAAAGGGTAAAAAGTTATATTGTTCATTCGTTGATTTTAAAAAGGCCTTTGATACGGTGTGGCGAGCAGGCTTGTGGAGAAAATTCAAAATAGTAACATTACGGGCAAAATATTTAAAGTCCTTTATAATTTATATCAAAATACCAAATCCTGGGTAATTAATGGTAATGATATATCCGACTTTTTCATGTGCAGTGCCGGGTAAAACAAGGAGAAAACTTTCCGCCATGTTTTCCCTCTTTCTTAACGATCTAGAGGATTTCCTCAATCAACGTAATGTTTCTTGTTTGAATGAAGTGTATGCTCTTAGTGATCAAAATTTAGGTTTGTACTTAATAATTAGTTATCATATTATATGCTGATGATACAGTGATTGTGTTAAAACACCAGATGGCCTACAGAACGCATTGAATGAATTCCAAAATTATTGTAATATATGGAAATTAACAGTTAATACCCAAAAAACTAAAGTTTTGATTTTTGAAAAAAGAAAAAGTAAAAGAGACTATCACTTTACGTTAAATAATGAGATTTTAGAAATACAAGATTCGTACACATATCTTGGAATAATATTAAACTCCAATGCTGTTTTTACAAAAGCCAACAGAGCAAGCAAAAACAGCTTTATATGCATTGTATATTAAGATTAGAAATATTTCCATTCCTGTAGATCTTTAACTGAAATTATTTGATGCACTTGTGTCACCTATTTTATTATATGGATGTGAAATCTGGGGCTATGAAAATACAAAAAGTATCGAAAAAATACATTTACAGTTTTGTAAGGAAATTCTTAACATTCGGAAGAGCACCCCAAATTATATGGTATATGGTGAGTTAGGAAGTTATCACCTAGAAATTGAAATCAGTGTTAGAATGGTTATGTTCTGGCATAAGCTTATAACGGGTGGATCGAAATTATCTAGTGTAATGTAAAGTTAATGTACAATTTGCACCAGAATTCTTTATTAAGTTTAAAATGGTTAACGTATATACGAGATATCTTAAACAATACTGGATTTAATAATTTATTGACTTTACAAATATCATGTACAATTAATAGGCAATGCTGGAAACCAATCATTAAGCAGAGATTATGCAATCAATTCATTCAAAGTTGGTTTCATGATATTGAAACCTCCTCGCAAGGGCAAGTTTACTCCTTATTCAAATTTCTGTTTAATATTAAACCATATCTTTTAAAGCTAAATAGTAATGAACGAAAAGTAATATGTAAATTTAGAACATCAAATATTAAATTTCCTATAGAAACAGGAAGATGGAATAAGGTCCGACGCGAGGAAAGGTTATGTTCCCTATGTAATAACTGTGTTGGGGACGAATATCACTACTTATACCAATGTACTAATGTATCTGTTGTAGCTCTTAGACAACTCTATATACCAAATTATTAGTATGTCAACCCAACTTATATCAAAATGAAAGGAATGTTCTCAATTTGTAACACGGTACTTTTAACAAAAGTAAGTAAAGGGCCTGTTTCCAGTAATGTTAATTCTCCATAGGAGCCTGCCCCCGTATAATTTCTTATCTAGCTCAACTACTGTTTTTTTCTTTTCCGAAGAATAATTTTACACCTTTCCGACACCCAGATTTCATAATTTCAGTGAAAATGTATTTTTATAAAGTTGTCAATTTCAGCATCAAAGACATAAGTTCGTAAATAAAAGAAGGTTATCTCGAAATTGTAATTCGCAACATAGTATAAATTTCTTTTGATAAATATTTCCAAAACATCGTGTTTATTCATAAAACAAAAAAAAAAATATTCTCGGATGAAAATGCACTTGCAGAGACACAATTATGAAGAAAAATGCCATAAAATTGCAATTTTCTCCCGTTATATAGTTTTGGATGCAAATTTCCATCAGAAAATCGGATAGAGCTTTACTTGTTTCATATGTGTACCAAAAATCAGCTAATTCCATGTGGTGGAACGTTCTCATATCGCCGCCTGAATGTGGTTGTAAATTGAAAGAAAAGGGGAAATGAGTAACAACCTTGTCTGAAACCCTATTATATAGCTTATTATATACAAACTTTTATATTGAATATCAGAGCGGATATTTTCATGACAGTTTTATGATGTGTAACGACTAAATAAACAGTATCGATATAAAGATTTACACTGAGGACACCCTGATACATGAATACTGTTCTATCTCAAGTTGTCCTCTTCTGAATTTTCTGATCGTGTGGCCTTGTACATTTATCCGTATCTTCTTGTCTTTGTCTATACGTTTACGGAATCATTGACTCGACGCTAGCTATTCTTGTCTCACTTTCCTTGTTTTATTGTCCCATCTCCAAAGCGTTGTGGCTCTGTCAGGGTTGGGACCCTGACTTGTCTCACTTTCTTTGTGCCTGCCGACCACGCCACATCGAATAGATAGATTATCCATATGAAATACTTTATTTTGTTCTAAGTAATCAATCAATTCTGCGCTTCTTGGAGGTATTGAATGTGATTTATTATATTGTCTTGTTATTTTGTGTAATTAGTTGTTCGTTATTTATCACACATTTTCGCATAATTGTACCAAACTACTAAGTATTAGCTGTTTACAGCAATCATCGGTGGCTTGCTATTTTGTTACTTTATCGACGCTTCATAAACCAATCGTTATTGTTTCAAGATGGAGGGTAAATGTGTTGGAGAAGGGTGTCAAGTATACTTCAAGAAACGTAGTGGCAATAAGAACAGAAGTGCACGCAATGTAAATAGTCCACAATATAAATGGCTCCTAGATACGCTGGTGCAACAAGGATTGATGTCAGCAAAGGAACAAGCACTTATTTGCCAGAAGTGCTACATGAAGTATCTTCGGAACAAAAATCAGCCTGAACCTGAACCCGAGCAGAACCAGGAAATAGAGGAAGAAGACGACTCCCCGTCCCATATCCTGCCGTTGCTGACCCTTCATGATCTTTTGAATGGATCATCTTCACACAAAAAATGCTGTCTCTGTCTTGTTACCTTTGCAAGAAATGGAACAAAATCATCAGTCTTACCAAAACGTGCAAGACATCACCTGATCTATTCACACAAACTGTGGTGTCCCACCTCATCCCGCGTCTGCTCCATTCACCTTATTGGTAACGACTTAGATCCGTCTACAGAGGTTGTCCTTGATGGTAGAGGTTCCTTGGAATCTCAGTTACCATCAAAATCGTCCGAAATCATTAATGACCTCCTAGAGGTGTCGCACGTCCTTTCACAGAACCAGTCTGCGTTTACAATAAGCTTTTCTTCTCTTGATGACTCGGCATGCATGGCCTGGACAGGTTGGTCCAAAGATCAGTTCCTCGAAATCCACTCGCACTGTTCCCCATATCTTTCATCTGGTATATATACCAAGACTACACACGATGCTCTATTACTGTTCTGGGTAAAACTGAAAACCGACATTTCCTGGAGTCAGTGTTCTTCTCTTTTTGGAATTTCCAAGTCAAGTGTGTCCAAAACTTTCCACTCCATAGTACAGGCATTAGACACATCGATAGTCCCACAATTTCTAGGTCCGGATCACTTGACAAGAGAACAGTTGCTCGGGCACAATACTGTCTTTTCAGAAGCATTTTTTGGAGATAAAGCCACTGCCATATTAGATGGCACCTATATTTATATCCAGAAAAGCTCCGACCACAAGCTCCAGAGAATGTCCTACTGTGGCCAGAAGAAGAGAAACTATCTCAAATTCATGAGCATCGCCTTACCAGATGGCTACATTCTGGACACAGTAGGACCATTCACTGGCAGCGAAAATGATGCTACAATTACAAAAAAAGTCATGGACAAGCTAGTTACTTGGCTACAACCAGACGACAACGTTGTCGTTGACCGAGGTTTTAGAGATGTCCTACCAGTTCTCGAAGCCTCTGGCCTCAATGCTAGCATGCCGTCATACCTGAAACCCGGTCAAAGTCAACATTCTGACGTCCAAGCAAATCTTGACAGAACTATCACCAAATCGAGGTGGATTGTGGAATCCTATCATGGTCGTCTGAAACACTGGACGTTCTTCCGAACGCAATTGGTGTCTAACAGCTTTATCAATGTCATCGAGGCTTTGCTTCGAACCGTCACAGCCTGTCTGAATGGTATTAGAGGACCGATCTACCAGAGATCTCCAGAGAGAGATGCCAAAGATAGGCTAATGGCTGAACGTATGAAGGACCGTTTGACAACACCGAATGGTTTAGCTCAGAGAGTCAAGACAGATCCGGATCTATCTAGACGGGCAAGGTCCGAGTTTGTCAAGATGGATGCATCTTCCGTACTGTTTCCCCGTCTCGATCTTGATTACTTGAGAACCATTACGTGTGGAACGTATCAGATATCTCTGGCTCCTGGTTACATCGCCGAACATTTAAGTGATGACGGAGACTATGAGGTGTGGCTTTACCAGCACTCCCCAGACCTTCTCCGATGTCAAATACATTCTCGACACAAAAGCCAAACGAAATATAACGTTTGGATACGGTTCACCGTTTCACCCGATGTTGAGGCCCCAATAAAGGACTACTACTGCCAGTGCCCAGTTGGAGAGAGAACGATGGGAATGTGTGCGCACATCTCCAGTATCTTGTACTACCTTGGGTATTACAGGACGCTGGAAAACCCTCGACCATTACAACCACAGGTAAAGAAATTCCGACAAAACTTGAAATAGTTTTCCATGCGGCAACGGAGTGCATATGTCGAAAGTATGTTTGGGGCTCGATATGAAAGATCCCCGTTACCATGTGACTAACCAAACTTATAAATATAGGTATTATACAATCGCCCGTAGCTATGAACACTCCCGTAAATGCGAAAACCAACCAAAATCATAAGGAACACGTTTTGTTTGTTGTTCTGTCTATTTGTCAGCCAATGTCTTCAACCACGGGGACTTGTGAAGTAGCCATCTTGGATTTTTTTTATGAAAAAGTGTTTCTCTCACTTTTTTTCATATCTGTGTACATATTCTCAACATACCGAGCAAATACTCTCGTTTTTTTGTTAATTATCTAAAGAAAGTCGAAAATCGGCAATTCAACCATAGGCTAATTCAACCCAACATTTGAAAATGTTCCACCACTTACATTTTGATGATTTTTCCTCTCATCAATAGCATATTACGTACTGTTTAATAGGATAAAAATTGGTTTGCATCCAACGCCCATAAAAGGGTGTATTCTCTAAAAAACACAGTTTTTGTGTCTAAAATGTTATCATCGAAAATGGCATTTTTGAGATTGTTTCTTCCATAAAACAGCCAAATGGCGCGATGGAAACATGATTTTTTGTCACAATCATGCCATGAATGTATTCTTTACGGTGACCATCATTTCCATAGATTTTCATTAATATTTTACATAACATGCACATTTTATCAACACTTAGACAGCTTCTGAAAGGTACAACTTTGAGGAGCCATAAAAAACAAACCATGTGACCTAAATCTTTATAATTTATAGATTTTTGACCACAACGGCATGGGCAATGCACCACCAACAGGAAATTTGAATCAGAGAAGGGGCCGTTTTGGAAACCGGCCCTTTATACAAAGAGTAATGAAGCTACTTAATATCTAAAATAAGTTAGCTAAAATAATTATTGAAATGGGTTGTTATTGTATAAATTGTATCATGTGTCATATTATGTGTGTACTATGTCCATTAATGTATACTATGTAATATGTGATCTCTTGTTACGCACATATACGTGTGGCGTGAGTGTAAAAATAAAACTTGAATAAAACTTGAAACTTGGTTAAACTCATCGTGCTTTCCTCATGTCGATAAAAACATGAGTATAGCTCATTTTACATCTGCAACGCACTGCACTGTGACTACCTACCTATCCTGTGGATGACTGTGTCTTTTCTGTGACTACCTACCTATGCTGTGGATAACTGTGTCTTTTCTGTGACTACCTACCTATCCTGTGGATGACTGTGTTTTTTCCTATACTTGATCTTCAATCGAAAGCTATCGAACGTCAGAGCTATCTTATATGGTACACGTTCGTTATATTATGTACTTTTGTCATTATATGATGTGCTTTTGTCATTATATGATGTGCTTTTGTCATTATATGATGTGCTTTTGTCATAATATGATATACATTTGTCATTATATGATGTACTTTTGTCATTATATGATGTACATTTGTCATTATATGATGTACTTTTGTCATTATATGATGCACTTTTGTCATTATATGATGTACTTTTGTCATTATATGATGTGCTTTAGTCATAATATGGAGTACATTTGTCATTATATGATGTGCTTTTGTCATAATTTGATGTACTTTTGTCATAATATGATGAACTTTTGTCATTACATGATGTACTTTTGTCATAATATGGAGTACATTTGTCATTATATGATGTGCTTTTGTCATAATATGATGTACTTTTGTCATTATATGATGTACTTTTGTCATTATATGATGTACTTTTGTCATTATATGATGTACTTTTGTCATTATATGATGTACTTTTGTCATTATATGATGTACTTTTGTCATTATATGATGTACTTTTGTCATTATATGATGTACTTTTGTCATTATATGATGTACTTTTGTCATTATATGATGTACTTTTGTCATTATATGATGTACTTTTGTCATTATATGATGTACTTTTGTCATTATATGATGTACTTTTGTCATTATATGATGTACTTTTGTCATTATATGATGTACTTTTGTCATTATATGATGT
This sequence comes from Mizuhopecten yessoensis, assembly GCF_002113885.1. Classification (NCBI taxonomy): domain Eukaryota; kingdom Metazoa; phylum Mollusca; class Bivalvia; order Pectinida; family Pectinidae; genus Mizuhopecten; species Mizuhopecten yessoensis. The sequence continues at coordinate 377,309 of NW_018407710.1, read as the reverse complement.
ACTTTTGTCATTATATGATGTACTTTTGTCATTATATGATGTACTTTTGTCATTATATGATGTACTTTTGTCATTATATGATGTACTTTTGTCATTATATGATGTACTTTTGTCATTATATGATGTACTTTTGTCATTATATGATGTACTTTTGTCATTATATGATGTACTTTTGTCATTATATGATGTACATTTGTCATTATATGATGTACTTTTGTCATTAAATGATGTTCTTTTGTCATTATATGATGTATATTTGTCATGATATGGAGTACATTTGTCATTATATGATGTACCTTTGTCATAATATGATGTACATTTGTCATTATATGATGTACTTTTGTCATTATATGATGTACTTTAGTCATAATATGGAGTACATTTGTCATTATATGATGTACTTTTGTCATTATATGATGTACTTTTGTCATTATATGATGTACATTTGTCATGATATGGAGTACATTTGTCATTATATGATGTACTTTTGTCATTATATGATGTACATTTGTCATTATATGATGTACATTTGTCATTATATGATGTACAATTGTCATTATATGATGTACATTTGTCATTATATGATGTACTTTTGTCATGATATGATGTGCTTTTGTCATTATATGATGTACATTTGTCATGATATGGAGTACATTTGTCATTATATGATTTACTTTTGTCATAATATGATGTACATTTGTCATTATATGATGTGCTTTTGTCATTATATGATGTACTTTTGTCATGATATGGAGTACATTTGTCATTATATGATGTGCTTTTATCATTAAATGATATGCTCGCCAAGGCTCACAAAATTAAAACTCCTAAGACTCGTTTCATAAAAGCTCATATGAAATGAAAACAAATTTAAGATACTTTTTATCACATAACTCAGAAATATACATTTTGACAGGTTTTGGAGCAAAAATGTAAAGGGCTTAATTTATGACGTCACGTCATTGTCCATATTATGACATCACAATCGATTTCTGACTGGCACAGCCAATGAAAAACGCTCCAGGATATATTACACTAGTGACACATGTAAAAATATTACACGGGCGAATTCACTGGATAACAGGACGATTATGTGATAAAAAATATAGAAGTGTCAACACAGAGACACTCGCTTGATATAATAATCTGTCGTAGTGTATACATGCTATTAAAATATCTCATAATGTATACATGTTATTGTAATCTCTCATAATGTATAAACATGCTATTTTAATCTCTCGTTAGGTATACACATCCTACTATAATATCTCGTAAGGTATATACATGCTACTATAATCTCTCGTAAGGTATATACATGCTACTATAATCTCTCGTAAGGTATATACATGTTATTGTAATCTCTCATAATGTATACATGTTATTATAATCTCTCCTTATGCATACATGCTATTATAATATCTCGTAATGTATATATTCTATAGATATACTATAGCCAAATTGATAAAATATTGCATACCTGTTACAAGATACAACAAGATACAAGAATTTGTATTTTCCATCGATTTTGCAAAACATACAACATGAGCTACAAAGAGCTTGTAGTTCGACACATGGTATATAAGCACAATAGCACATTTAGCACATTTGTATACAGCACATAAAATTTAAATTTAGATTACACAGTAGACATTAGGGATGCGTACATGCTGTAACATATAATCATTATTATATGATCTGCATGATAAATCTCAGTTGTTGACGAACAAACTTACAACACAGGATTTCGAGAGATACAGGTTGATGAAGTTTTATGGTCGCCACTGTGATCTCATTGGGGACATACCACTTCTTCGTGCAATATTTATCAGTTTAATTCAGTTTCCACTACCAAGGTAATCATTTTGAGAACGTGATGTTACTTTGATTTGACCAGGAATTACATGTCAAGAGTCATCGTTTAAGCAGATGTATTTCTAAAAGGCATGCATGATTTATTTCTTTTTTTCATATTTTGCTCTAGTTTTATCCAATAATAAACAAGAAAATGTGATTAAACCAATTAGAAACCAATTAAATGAGTAAATGTTAGTATGTTTCACTATTTATATGTATTGCGTTTTAATTATAAAGTCGAACAGATGCAATTACTATCATATTCTAAATTATGACGTTTGGCTTTGTTCTTTGTGATATATTCTTTGGCACTTTATTTTCTATTTGTCAACAAAACAATAATTCCAATTCAACATCGATAAATCAATGACAAAATGTGAAAAAAAGAAAAGATTCGAACGGGGACCCCGGAAAAGGTATGAATAAAATCGGGTTTTCCGGAAGAGTAAGCGTCTCGCCATGTAAATCTAGGACAAATTCGAGTAATGCCACTTCCTCACATCGAGAACTGATGTAATGACAACATAATACCCACAATGCTCACTTATGAGGATAGTAAAAATCATAAACCTTCATATCAAACAAATAACTAGCATATATCATTCCAAATGCGAACATGATGGCGACCGTCACATTGCCAACAGTCTTTTATAACCTGCACATTTACAAACTTTGTGTTTTTCGTTTTTCCGTCAGCAGTCGACATCTATCACAAAATCATGATATTCAGGAAAACTTCCAAACCCAACTGCGACATGTAAAACACGTATGGGATGATTTTATCAAGAAAGAAGAAGTCCACGTCTGGAAAGGCAAGGGTTTATGACAAGAAAGGATGCCTTGTGTATAATGTACAGGCTCCCCGATACGCATCGACTCTACCAAACGATAATGTACTATTATTATATATTTGCGATTCGATGGAAGCAACTACCTCAAAATTAATAGTGTCGATACTTTAACTTTGCCAATGATTTTTCCCTCAAACTTCATCATATTTATCAATCTGTTATGTGTTCAGTGGATAATAATATTTTTTTAAATAAACAAAAAGCAGGAATATTACTTAATATCATCAAAAAAAGTGTGATCATTAGATATTGATGTGACCGAACAAGAACTTAGCCTAACAGTCATGATGAGTAAGAAAGAAAACCAGTTTAAGGTGGTTTTAACTAAATATTTTGTGAATATGTCATTTAATAATCTGTAAAGAGTCTACCTCGTCAGATCTGTAGGAGATTTACACGCCGATCTGGGAATGTCGTTCAGCCAAAATTTGATATTAGAATACAACCGTTTGTAGCTATCAGAACGATGGATACGTTCACATAAAGAACACCAACTATCGTGATTCTTGATCATTTGATTGATTGATGTAGTTTTAGTCCACGAAAAAATATTTTCTAATTTCCGAATCTTCATATTACTTACATGCATTGCTTTCCCCAGTTCATAAGCGCTTTTGAAGTCTTTTGCGTCAAGATAAGACCTAGGAGGGAAATAAAGAGAATAGTTCGTTCCTCCTCTCATTACTGGAATTGTGGAAGGAGAGAAAATATACGTTTTAAATGCTTTTTCAGTAACATAATCTACACACAGGGAATTTTCAAACGCCAAATAATATTTATAATGCCTCTGAAGGATATCCATACAACTATTTTCGTTGGATCTTGCGCATCGGTATGTCCCACAGCCACCGTACACGTGAATATCGATGGCTTTCTGGAGGATTTGTTTGTAACGTTCCCTTTTGCTTGGGGTCCCACAATTAGATACCATCCAAGCAGTCATTCTTTCCTTTTTCATCCATTGAGTAGTGATGTTTGGTGTTGTAATCTTACTGGGAACTTGCTTGAATTCTGAGTAAGATGTTAACACATCAGAATCTCTTCTGTAAGTGAAAGTCCAGTTAAATAGGTTGCTCCATTGTGAAAGGTCGTTGTGATAGTGAGGTGGGGATTCCATACCATGCATAATCCATAACTGAGCACGTGACTTTTTGGGTGGGTTTATTTTTCCTAGTCGGGGTCCATGAAAAATTACAACCTTTGCAGTGTCAAAGTCTTTTGATCCCCATACCATTTCACATGGGTACTCGCATCCTTCGAACTCCTTTCCACTAACCCATTCAGGCTTGTTGAAGTATAAGACTTGTATTACCTCTGGATATGTTTTAACTAAAAAGGCAGGTTGATTCAGGTTCAAATGGTATCGAGGCACTCCGATCATCTTTGCTGTTAAAAACATCATTACAGCAAACACCACCAATATCACCGTTCCCTGCTGGACATATCTGGTGTTTTGACTGAAATATCAAAGGAAAGTGCAATTAATGTATATATCACAGCTCGAAATGAAAATATGCAGTATTTTGTTTGCATAAAGTTATACGTGGTGGTTCATATCCATAGGACACGACTGTATTGAACACAATAGTTCCCAGTCCTGGTGCAGTTTAGTCTCAATCACGACGGTTTTGAAATCTACAGAAACATGTTTTATCAGCGCCTTTTTTGTTAATTTTGTTCCATACCGCTTTGAAAAACCAATAGGAAGTTTTATCTTACACTCGATGTCCATCTTCCCTTATACAGTCCTCTAATACCATACACCCAGTAGTAATAGTTATTTTATACGAGTTGCAATACGGCTAACACGACACATAAATAAACATCTCAAAATACAACATCAAAAGTGTCCCAGGTTACATTTGTTAATCACACTGCTGTATTTGTCTATATGGCCAGGCGTGAATATGAAAAACAAGTATTGACAGGACCAAAAATTGATATAATTCGACTTTTGATAACCACAAACATACCGCTTCGAGATTCGCCTCTCGCAAAATGAGTTTAGTTTAGTTTCAGTTCGGTTGTTTCCGTTCTGTTTCGTTAATATTTTTAGCAGTGTTCGGACGGTACATTCGGTGCAATGTAAAGTTGGACAGTTATTCGTTATTCGTTATTCGGAATAACGAATAACTTTCTAACTTTACTTACCAATAGTATGCAGATTAAAGTTCAACATGTATGTATATATGTCAGTCGTTATGTTAAAAAGCATGAAAAAATGTATCATCTGAGCTACTCAAAATCGAACACTATTGGCAGACTTTGGGCTTAACCTTTAGACGTGAAGTATCCACAACTGTTTTGCCTTCTTGTTAACAAATCCTTGATAAGTTTTGTGTCATCTCGAATTGATGATAATATTAATGACTCTACAAATTGATTATTGAGAAGTAGGTTTAGAACAGAGTTGAATAGAAACAGAATGAATAAAACATGTTAACATAATCAATTAAACATGTCAACGAAACTACAGAATTCAAAATTGTTACCGAAGCATTAGTAAAGCTCTCATGTATATCAAAACCCCACTGAACTGTGACGGTGGATCTCTTCCTACGGACATGTTCACACCATGGTGTTCTATACTTAAACCTCAATCGACATCTAGTGAATACAAAGTACATTCTGACAAAACGTACAGTATTAATCTAGGAGTTGACATACCTAGCAACCGTTTCACGCTCATCTTAATATATTTAAGCCCAACCAGATTATATTGTAAAGGCCTCCATGCTGTAATAAGATACTGAAATAGAAAGACTTAAAACCTTGTTAATTTTATGTCAAATTGATATTTCTCATTCCAGTTTACACGCATTTACTTTTTATTTGTCTGTACTAGCACCTTGAGTCATGCCTGTTTGTGTTTTTGCACGTTCACTCTGGTTAACTATGTCAAGTATTGATTTTGTCTCTTTATATGATTGTTTGGTGGTCATTATCAATTGCAATACCATCTGCCAAATAACGCCTAATATTTTCAAAGTCTTCTATGATTCAAACATACTTAAAGATATGGGCCCAGTTGTTCAAAAGGTCAATAGCTTAATCAGTGATTAGCGCAAATTTTAATTTTTGAGTAAAACACCACCATTGGATTAGTTACAACTTTCCAGATATCAAATGTTTAGTAAAGTGAGTTTACATGCAAAAGTGTGAGGTTTTACCTTGAATATTGACGAAATGATTAAAGGTTGAAAACTGTCTTTAACAGTGATTAAGCTAACCACCTTTTGAACAACTGGGCCCTGATATGCACCATTAGGTTCCGTCATTTCCTACACTAGTTAATTTGTCCGTGTGGTATATTTGCTATGTGCCTTTATTGTAAGCGTAGACAGGGTCACGAGTGAGTGACTGCGTTATGTATAGCGTCAGTATCAGTTTTTATAGCTTTTCGTCGATATCATACTGCCTGAACATCTGTTGTTAAATGAATCAATTATGAGTGTTGTTGGGTTACCTATGAGAGTTCAAAGTGTAGTACCATGTTAGGGCTAATATGGTGAAAATGAGTATTTTTAGTGATACCATAGATTTACATACTTGCCCGTTAATCATCAACTAAAGGGGAAAAAGGAAGAATTTAAGCTACATGAAAGTCTAATGGTAGTTCAACACCTAGATTAACAAAGATCCGTTAGATAGTATGTGTTCACGTTTACATCTGCAAAACAACTACTGTACTTGTTTTCTTTTCAACATAAAACGTGTACTTCATATTAAACTTCCTGCACACCGCACGTTGGGCAACCGACTATGTTGACACAGAGATAGATATGTGTCGGCAGGTGCGCACCGCGACAACAGGCCACACCATCCCTGCTACCCCAAATATACCTTCGTCCTCGTCGACGCCAAGAAATATATCCTGGACACGTTTTGATTGATAATCATACATGTAGTATACGTAATGTTAACGTGTTTCAGAACGAAGTCCGATTAAATAAAACATGTGAACCAAATTATATTTTTTATACTTCCGGTGTTAAAACATCACACTGCTCCGTTCCTGTTTCTACATTAGTGTATTAGACAGTGTACTTACCTCATATCAGTATGCTGTAGTGATATGATTACGTGATCTATTTTCCAATCCCGGTCAAATTGAATACTAAAACATGATTATAGCACGCACTTACATCAATAGCTCATTACCATATGACGGCCCGCTTCACCTAATGGATAGTCATGATCACACCATGGGAATGCATACTTAAGTCTCAGTCGACAGTTAATGAATATCCGTTCTATTTTAAAGCAACGTATTAAATATAAGGTGACCAAACTAACAACAGTTTCTCCCAATCTGTATGTGTTAACCTTCCCGAATTCAGTGGTCGTTTACTTCACGTAATATAAATTTATTGATATTTGATATTTGAAATTTGGTATTTTGAAATAAAGTTTTCTTCAATTTAGTTATAGGTGATGTAGGAGGGTATAGGTGGTATATGAAGTTAAGGTGACGTATGAAGGTATAGAAAGTCGAGGTGGTATAGTTGGTATAGGTGATGTAGGATGGTGTAGGTTGTATAGGAAGTAAAGGGTATGTGATAGGTATAGGTGGTATTTAAAGTAAAGCCGATATAGGAAGTATAGTCGATGTAGGAAGGTATAGATTGTTTAGGAGGTAAAGATGATCTAGAAGAGTCTAGGTGGTAAAGGACGTATAGGTGATGTTGGAGGGTATAGATGGAATAGGAAGTAAATATAATGTAGGAGGGCGAAGGGGTAAAGGTGAAGTAGGAGGGAAAAGGGGATATAGGACGCATAGGTGAGACTGTTCCAGCTTTTAAAAACCTAGGGGTATACTTTGACAGTTCTATGAACATGGAGAAACAAGTGAACGCTATTTCCAAATCCTGTTACCACCAGATCAGGAACATCGGCTGAATTCGGCAGTTTCTAACTGCAGAAGCATGCAAGATGTTGGTGCATTCACTTGTTACCTCTTGGTTGGATTATGGTAACGCCCTGCTTTGTGGTATATTTGACAAACTAGCTAGTCGTCTGCAGAGGGTTCAAAACACTGCAGCACGGCTAGTTACTCGTCCTCGAAAGAAAGAGCACATCACACCTGCGCTTTATTCGTTGCCCTGGTTACCTGTACGATACAGGTCGCAGTACAAAATTCTGGTATACACATACAAGGCACTGAATGGAACAGCTCCTCAGTAGCTACAGGAACTTGTTCCCCTGTATCAGCCGTCAAGATCACTGCGGTCGGAGTCAGAATCTTTGTTGTGTGTCCCAAAATCTCGTACTGTGACCTACGGAAACAGATGCCTTGGGAGGGTTTCGGCTACGCTGCTATAAGGAAGTCAAATACCCTGGCCAAGTTCAAGAGGGACATAAAAACTCACCTCTTCACGTCTGCATTTTAGAATCATTGCAAAGACGTCATGTAAATACCACCCTTTTATTTGTTCAATTATGTGCACATTGCTTGTTATGAAAGTGATTGCAAGCCTTTGTTGTTTGTTTTCACAATTATAACCATTACTATTATCCATATGTTGTAAAGCGCCTTAGAGTAATTTTACAAATTATATAGGGCGCTATATAAATGCTGTATTTTATTATTATTATTAGGATGGTATAGGTGGTATATGACGTATAAGTGATGAAGGAAGGTAGAGGTGGTTTAGGAAGTATAGATGGTATAGGAAGTATAGGTGGTGTAGGAGGGTATAGGTGGTATAGTAAGTATAGATGATATAGGAAGGTATGAGTGTTATAGGAAGTATAGAAGATATAGAATGGTAAAGGTGGTATAGGACGTATAGTTACTGTAAGAGGGTATAGGTGATATAGGAAGTATAGAAGATATAGAATGGTAAAGGTGGTAAAGGAAGTAATAGTACATTAATACAGCACATGAGCTTTCTTTATGAATTGATATACCACAGCTTATACATTTCTAGAAGTATTATATATAATGACAATGTTTCAATCCGCTGAGGTATAGAAAAGAGATAGAGAATATCGAAGTATAATTATAATTCGACATCGATAACTAGAGAAAAATATGAACCTGAGGAATATAAGCAGAGACGTTTTTGGTGGTTTAACTTGACGTAACTTGACGTGATTCAGTCCAAATGTATCCACAAAATTCGAAATCGGGAATGGTGATCCCGTCCCTGATTAGCAGTTATGTGGTGAGTCCCGGGAAGGCTTAGAAACAAGTCATTGCATGTAATCTGCCTATATAGCTTGTACTTATTTTGAAATATTTATATCTGCTATATTGTATTCCATAAAGGGATCGACGTGTCCAGTACAAAAACCAACAGCTACGACGTTGACACGTGTGGAGGTATGGAGGTGCTATTTTTTTATAGTATTCAAGCGGTTCCTGATTATTTGGCACGATTACTAGTTTACCATATCATACACAATAAAATACTTATTATTGTATCTCACAAGAAAATTACAGAATGGGGAATATTGTCTGCTAATAGAAATCGAAATATAAAAGTTTATTTGTATCAAAACTGCAAATGTCTCATGATTTAGCCGTTGCTGTTTTACGTAAAGCGACACAGATATAGTTACAAATATAGAGATGATTTGATTGTATTTTTTCAAACGCCTTTTATAAGCTGTATTCGGGTCGAGCCACCCCAGCAGTGTTTCATTCCTCCAACCCTTTTTCACACACGTACATAGTACTCTCGTGTACATCGGCGATCTTAAACAATCGCTACAACTAAAGGAGCGGTCCGTCCGGCTTTTTATCTAACATGGAGGACAAGGTAAACACAGATTTAATTGAATCTTGAAAAAATCGGAATGAAGGTTCCGTTCGTTAGACTTTGTCCATTCAAATTGACGTGGATGACGAATTTCATTTTGGATTAAAATGCCCCCATCAACGAGTCTAGGGCAGAGACGGAAACAACGGTGGGGTTCAAAAATTTCGGGTTGTCTATATTTCCTCACTAAAATTGCAGACAACAGGAAATGTCAACTAGACTTAGTGTCCGGAGTGAGGTTTTACTGTATTGTTAATCATAGTGAAATAATTATAAGCATCACTATGTTTCCATCGTACAAGTTATGCTTCATATATTAAAAAACGATTAACATTGAAGAAACCTAAAAAAATAAATTGTACTCAAAATCTGTCCCGGGTGTTACGGCACGATTTCTCAACCCGACACGATTTCTTACCCAGGTGAGAAATCATGCTTAAATTGCTGAGTTCGCAACACGATTTCTCTCCTCTGCACGATTTCTCACCCGGGTGAGAAATCGTGTTAGGAGAAGGCATATTGCCCGTTGCCATGAGTACGAACACTGAAATTGATTTTGGGGGACTGTGGTATATTTCGACTTGTTTACTACTGTACAAACTTTAGACTTGTTCGAACTTCAATATTTAGCCTACCCGGTCCGAAGGAACATTGTGAGTTTATGCCATACCGCAACGTCCGTCGTCCGTCCGTCCGTCAACTTTTTCTTTAAAATGCCACATGTCCTGAACGACCCAGTAGATTTTGACTTAATTTGGCCTGGAGCATCCTTAGACCAAGGGACTCAATTTTGTATAAACGATGGTTGTGCCCCCTCCCCTTGGGGCAGATGGGCTGGTACAAATAGGGGAAATAGAGGTAAAACCTTTGGAATCCTTCTTCTACCATAGAGATGAAGTAATTTCATCCCAATTCAGTCTGTAACTTCCTTTTGCCAAGGGCACTACATTTTGCATAAACGGTGGGTGTGCCTCCCCCCTGGTGGCAGAGGGACGGGCCCCATATGAGAAATAGAGGTAAAACCTTTGAAATCCTTCTTCTACCACATAGATTTAGGGATTTCGTCCCAATTCAGTCTGGAGCATCATTGGGCAAAGGGGACTCAATCTTGTTAAAATGGTGGGGCTGGACCCCCTGGGCGGAGAGGGGCGGTGCCCAATAGAGGCAATGGAGGTAAAACCTTTAAAACCCTGCTTCTACCGTAGGGATAATGGGGTTTTTATCCTAATTTGGTCCGGAGCATCCTTGGGCAAATAGGACTTGATCTTGTATAAACGGTGGGTGTGGCCCCTTTGGGTGCTGAGGGTGGGGCCCAAAAGGGAAACTGAGGTTGAAATCTTTAAAATCCTTCTCATGTACCATTTGAGGGATTTTATCCGAATTTGGCCTGAAATATCCTTGTGCAAAGGGGGGGGGGGGTCTTAATTTTGTATTAATGATAGGTGTGGCTCCTTTGGGTGAAGAGTTGCGGGGCTCAAAAAGGGAATTTGAGGTTTAATTCTTTAAAATACCTCTTCTTCTGTACCATTGGATGGATTGTTTGTAATAAGAATAATTTCCCATGGTTGCTTAATTATCCAGGTGAGTGATACAGGCCCTCTGGGCCTCTTGTTTTATTGTATCTTATCATCTTTGACTTACAATGGTATACAAAGATATGTAACATACATAAGTTTCCGAACAGATCTAAATCATGGCCTATCATTTGCTGAGTCATTTCAGGCTATAACAATTTCTGCTCAGATGTATGGACTACAATAAATGTTGTTTAATTGAATATTTTAATCGTGTTCTTGGAGATGGGAAAAAAGGCCAACATCCTCCGCAAAATGGCCGCTGCAGACTGGCTTCTGATAAGTCAAAATGTATGCATTGTCCAATGTCTCTATGTAAAAGTGTGCAGTGTCACTACGAACACTACTGCGATCTGCGTTGATTTTTTTTTATTTGACAAAATGTCCGTGTTAGGTCGGGTCCTGGTTGGTCGACATTTAGATATTGACCGATGTTATAGATTTGGTATGTAGATGTATTATGTACGGTTGTCAACGGTTAGCCTGTTATCCGGTTACTGGGCGAAAGACCGCGAACCGGTTACCAAAATCCTTATAAAGTCGGACATTTACTTACCCCTTTTTGGAGCCCCATGTTTCCCTGGCTTAGAACTATCTGCATTTGTATAGATTCGACCGAAATTGGATAGTTTTGTAATAAAACAGTGTTCAGGGTTTACATGTTACAGTTAATTTTGTACTCTGATTTAAATACTGGCAAAGGGTGTCGCCAACACCATAAAAAATCTGAAAACAATTTGAAAGGAAGCCAGGATACAAAGCTGTGATATATCAAATTTCAGATAGAACGCGCCTTTGCATGCGAGATGTAAAGTTAATATGAAGAGTACACACTTGAATGAGCAAGCATGTTTTGAAACGTTTGTCTAGCAAATTTTGTTCTAAAGAATAATATTACCACATATGATTTACAGTACAGATAACTGTAATTGAATCCGTCTAACTGCATTCCGACATGCGTTGTCCATGAAAAATACTTACTGAAGTTACATACAACTATTTCCTGTGTTAACCTTGAAATACACGAGTAAACGATCATGCTATTTAACATATACATGTATATTTGTGGTGTAAATAACATAGAACATTTTCCAAACATATAATGTATTTGTTGCTGTTAATTATTATCCCCCGCTTTCACCGAAACGGGGGATATTAATATGGGTTCGTTCGTCCGTCCGTCCGTCACGCTTCGTTTCCGTGCTATAACTACAACAAATGCCTTGAGGGCTCGTCCAAGGTCGATGACCACTTTCAGCGGACCCCATTTGGCGGAGTTATGGCCCCTTGAATAATGAAAAAAGTCATAATCTGCCTCGCTCCGTTTCCGTACAATAACTACAACAAATGTTAACCGATTTTCTTCAAACTTGGTTCGATTTTGATGAAAATTGGTATATAGGGATATAAGGGATCTGCGAATTCAACCGCATCGGTTTCGTTGCCATAGCTACCACACGGAGGCTTCTGATTGGTCGAAATTTAGATATTATTGTTAGATTTTGATGGAAATTTGTATATAGGGGTATTAGGGGACTGCAAATTTAATCGCATACGTTCCGTTGCCATAGCAACTACACAAAGGCTTCTGATTGGTCGAAATTTCGAAATTTCGTATATACATTGAAGATGGCAATGCGATCCTTTTCTGATGCATCTTTGCGACTATGGGGGCAGTTTGGGGGACATCTGTAATGGTCCCCCATTACAATTAGTACGTGTTGCTGTAGATATTGTTAAGATGTTTCAACCAAATTCCTTATGCACATTCAACTCATGCTAAGTTTGCCAACCGATGTGATTTGTGCATATTTACGGATAATCAGTGGGGTATAAGGCTTTTAAGTTTTAAGCTATACATTATGTCTCAACAGCACGATACTCACATGTTTAAACCTAACCTCAGTAATGTTAACCTACAATATGTCCTGCATGCGGGGGATATAAATTCCACGAATTTGCTTGTTTGACTACCAAATTGTTCGAGAAACCGGTTACAAAAATGTATGTACCCTTCCAGAGCAATGATGTCACATCTGCTTTGTAGTAAGTTCATGTTGTGTACAAATTCGTGTCCTTTGTTCCTTTGGCCAAAGAAAGGTGTCCTTTGTTAGATATGACTTCCAAATTATTTTGAATACGGTATATCTCGCGCAAATTGACTTTTGAAAACGTCTCTATGTTTAGGATATTTAGTGGAATTAAAGTATATGAAAAATAGATAAATAGATAAATACAGGTACTGCCATCAAAAGAAGTGGTAGCATATGTGTTAATTCTCTTATAATAATAATAATAAATAATAAACAACATTTATATAACGCCCTATATAATTTGTAAAATTACTCTAAAGCGCTTTACACCATATGGATAATAGTATTATATATAATTAGTTATAATTGTGGAACAAAAGCAAAGGCTTACTATCACTTTTATACATTAAGCAAGCAGATAATAATAGCAATGTGCACATAAATGAATAAACAAAGGGTGGTATTTGCATAACGTCTTTGCAAAGAGTCAAAATATGAAGAGGTGAGTTTTGATGTCTATCTTGAATTTTGTCAGGGTATTTAACTTTCTAATAGCAGATGGTAAGCTATTCAACAACGTGACTGAAACCCTCCTAAAGCACCGGTTTCCATAGGTCAAAGTACGAGATTTTGAGACACACAACAATGACTCTGACCCTTTATCGTACAGGTAACCAGTGCAATGAATATAGCACAGGTGTAATGTGCTCTCTCTTTCGAGTACGAGTTACCAGCCAGGCTTCAGTGTTCTGAACCCTCTGCAGACGACTAGTTAGTTTGTCGGATATACCACAATGCAGGGCGTCACCATAATCCAACCGACAGGTAACACGTGAATGCACCAACATACTGCATGCATCTGCAGTTATAAACTGTCGGATACAGCTGATGTTCCTGATCTGGTAGTAACAGGATTTGGCAATAGCGTTCAATCAAAGTATACCCCTAGGTTTTTAACAGATTGGACAGTCTAAATAGTTCTGGCACCGACCTTGAGCTGGAGAGCCATTGTTTGCTGAAACTTTGGGGAAAAGACGATTAGTTTCGTCTTTTCCGGATTAGGCTTTAGAATGTTTGCGTTCATCCAGGTACTGATATCTGTCAAACAAGCTTTCAGGTTTTCTGTAATTGTATCCCAACTGTCCTGTGGTTTGATGACCATGTAAATTTGTGTGTCATCAGCAAAGCAATGATAGCGAAGGCTTTGGCGACGACAAATCTCTCCGATCGGATTAGAGTACAGGCAATATTTTCGTGGTCCTAACACCGACCCTTGAGGAACCCGGAAATCTAGTATTTTTTTCTTGTGAGGTGGTACATCTGATGGCAACACACTGTTGTCGTTAACTCAGATAAGACTGTATCAAGCATAGTGCGGTATCAATAACTCCATAAGAGTACTCAAGACGTTTATAAAGTATGTCATGGTCGATGACGTCAAATGCAGCTGACAAATCCAGCATGACAAGCACCGCTCTGCACTTGTTATCCAATGCAGAAGCTATATCATTACGTACACGTAGGGGGCCGTCTCAGTAGTGTCCCATGCGGTAGGCCGATTGCAGGTTGTCATGGAGACTGTTTGCATGGAGAACCTCTAAACGCCGGGACACAACCTTCACCAAGATCTTAGATAGAAAAGTCAGATTTGATACTGGGCGGTAGCTCTTCAATTCCTCCTTGTCCATTCAAGACTTCTTCGACAATGGTCTAACATGTACCTTCTTGAAACACCATGGAACCTTTGACTCAGCCATTGATTTGTTCATGATTGAGGTAATCAAGGAAAGCAGTGCTTCCCGACATTGATTTAATAGGTCTGTAGGCAGTGGATCAAGCTCACAGGACTTCGAATGCGAGGTCACAATGATATTGCGCAACTCGTCCTGGATTGTTGGTGAGAGCTTTGTCTATGGTTCCCAATCAAATTTAATGTCAGCAATCATGACAGAGATATCATTGTCAGCAGTAGAGTTCACTTCCGACATATTTTTTCCTGATCGAGCTGATTTTATTCAGAAAGTAGTCACTGAACTTGTTCAACAAGTCTTTTTTAGAATGACAGCTTGGTAGGACAATTTCACCTTTCTGAACCATTAAGTTTTAATGAGTCTAAAAAGCTGTCTATGGTCCTTACCACATTCTTCAATTGTTTCGAAATAATAAGCCCACTTTGACTGAATGAGAAGTGAACCAATTAGCCTACATTGTTCCCTATACATCTGTTGATTAACGGTTATTTTGGTCCTTCGCCACTGTTTCTCTGCTTTTTTACGGTTCTGTTTTCTACGCGGAGATTTTCATTATACCAATTATATATTATTCGGGCACCGAGCGACAGTTTAAGGACACTAAATTCAGAGGAATAAATTACTTACAGCGACCAGCTGTTGTTGGCTTGATGACATGTAGATTCTCGTACGATTCAAGGTATCAGTGGTCAAAACTGGACATTGCAAGCAGAACTCGATCATATTGCCGTGGTATAACTTTTGGAAGGCCAGAGAACGCATTTAGACCCACTTATTTTGTAATTTTTTCCCCGACCAGCCCCTTTAAGAAAAGGACAAAAGATTTGTTTTACGCGGACATTAATGGCCTTTTAGATCAATACTCTGATTCGAATCCTAGAAAATTTTGGAAAATTGTCCGCAGATTAATTAAAACTTCAGATAATTCCAATAGTATACCTCCCCTTAGAAACAAAACCGGAAAATTAGAAATGGCAAACGATATTAAAGCTAATATTCTAAATGATTTTCTTTGTTTCCATCTCGACAATCGATGATACTAACATTGACGTACCGACAGTAGAACTGTGGACAGACTCCACTTTGTCTGACATACCGTTCCACATGGATGACATTATAGACATTTTAAAATCATTAAATATTAATAAAGCTGTGGGTAGCGACACCATTAGCTACAATATGTTGAAAAATACAGCAAGTTCAGTAGCTCTCCCTCTATCCCTTATATTTAGATCTTCTTTGGATACTGGTATCTTTCCAAACCAGTGGAAACAAGCTATTGTGATGCCTTTATTTAAAAAGGAGGATAAATATGAATCTGCTAATTATAGACCAATAGCATTACTTAGCACTGTTGGTAAAGTTTTGAACGATTGATTGTAAAATATTAAAACAACTATTTGTTAGATAATTCATTAATATATAAATTCCAATCTGGATTTCAACCTGGTCACTCTACTGTTCATCAATTGATAGAAATTTATCACACTTTATGCGAGAATTTAGAGAGAAAAAAAATCCTACCTGTTTAGTTTTCGTGATATATCTAAAGCATTCGATCGTGTGTGGCACAAGGGACTGAAAGTGAAACTAGCTAGTTATAGTATATCGGGAAAGTTATTAGCTTGGTTAAGTAATTATGTGAGTAATAGACGACAGTAGGTTTGTATTGGTAATGATAAGTCTTCTATTAAAACTACTAATGCTGGATCACCTCAAGGCTCAGTACGAGGCCCTTTACCTTTTATTTTATATATTAATGATATATCTGATAATCTTGAAAGCTTTTCTCAATTATTAGCTGACCATACGTCTTTATGATGTTCTGATGCATCTCCCCAGATTATCGAAATTAAAATAAATAATGATTTGAAAACAAATCAAAATTTGGCTGAAATTTGGCTGGTTTAATTCAACCCTGCAAAAACGAAAGCTTTACAGGATGACTCAAAAACATCAAAAAAACGCCATGCATGCGTATCGGCTCGTTTAGCTGTTTTAGCATGTAACTTTGATGGGAAAAAAATATCGATAAAATATCGATAATTTTATAAAGATGAAATACAAAATCTGTAAGAAAATAACGTTTTGTAACGTTGTTTTGTTGTTGTTTATATTTTATGAAATGTCTAAAGATACATTTACGGACAAAGGGAGGTAATTCCGGATATCTTGTATACTGGTAGAATTGCTAAATCTCGATGACAAAACCAACCCATCAGGCGAAATACACACCCTACATTCATGCCAAAACTTGATAACTTCGTCAATGACGAACTGTCAGTCAAAATACAAACTTTGGGTAGAATGTGGCACATTGCACCTCTGTGATTTAAATTCAGCTTTTTTTCGTATTTTTTTGTTCGGAATGGAAAGAAATAAGAGTTTCCGAAGGCGTTATGGTACTCTACCTGAAGGATGATTACTTGCTCCGATTTCATGCTGCGTTAGAAAACGCGGAGGCAAATAGGTAAAAATATAAATGATCATATATATTGAAGTGAAAGCATTTGGTATTTAAGAATATTCTCTTATAATTTAATTTTGCCTATTTCCTCCATAACATTTTTTTTTTGGTGTATATCGTATATACCTAAAAAGAAAACCAACTGATTACGGAACTACTTTTTACACTTCAGAATGTGGATTCGAAATTATTTTTGGTAAATAAAAACATTTGCAAATTATTTGAAAAATGTTGTTTGCTGCTTTTTTTTAAAATTTACAACAAAGTTACTATGTACTAGGACCAAAACATTTCCAATCTTGCTGAGATTAATTGTTTCCGAGAGTACCAAGCTGCATTACTGTCGTCTGCAACATTACTTTCAACATTACTTTCAACATAGGTGATCCTGTCGATATTTTAGATTTAAATGCAGAAAACGGAGATCTCCAGCCAGTGATAATGGATGATGATGAGTTTGAAACATTGTTAAGTATGATAGATAAGGGGGCATTGACAGTGAGCAGTGTGAGCACTGCAGAAATGGAAAAGGAGCTGGCCGACTGTGGGTTACAACCCCCACCCCAACCATAGGTGGTGGGCACGTCTATCAATTATTTTTTGAATAGATAGGACTAGAAAGGTGAGGAACTCAGCCCCTACCAGCGGCTAGCAAAATTAAGGTAATCTTGTTTTGAAGTGTCACAGAAATTCCATCCGCTAAAATCCTTCCCACAGCGTTGTCGCGATCGAAAGTAGGGACTTCAATCTTTAAATAACACCCATTATATATCTTCAAAACAGTGCAGTTATTTCGTAAGTAGTTTCGAAGCTTGCCAAAATCACCGATTTGTGTTACCTCGGACACGATACGGAACATTTTTTCGAAACAAATTCTTCATTCGGTACACAGAATAGCGGACGACGTAACATTAATAAACCATGGTATACTCAAAGATAAGGTCAAAACAAACTTGCTTACTTGTTTTACGCACCACTAAATTTCTCCTCTCGTGTCCCTCGAGTATTTTCTCCGCAAGATTTCATATTCAGCCCTCCTTCGTCCACCATCTTGGAGAATTTTACAATATGTAACACGCAAGCTGATTGGTATATACCGAAAAAACATTGTGCACTTTTTTGCATAAACCGCTTCGCGGATTTATGCAAAGTGCACACTTTTTCTTAATCGAAGACTCGGTGTGCACCTCCTTGCGCCTTTGATTTCACATTACCGTTGGCAAAGCTAGTCTGATAAATCGTTGGTATAAATGTAGACAATTGGACGAGGTAAAAGAAATACAACTCCAATGCTTCTCTTAAAGATAGTTTTATTCCAGGCGAAGGGAACCTACAACATGTAATTACACTACATAGTCATTCACTCCGCACTCGTATTCCGGACTCATACCTATTCAATCCTCTCACCTATCTTACTCACTACATATACATATATAAATGTGAATAGATAACATGATGATGAATGCTTACCAGGGGCAACATGAAGCTTACTAGCTGCTTACATGTAAAATGGATATCTGCTCTCATGCAGGGGTGCCGTCGGAATGTTTATGCTGGTCACCTAACCACGTGACATTACCTGCGTTAAGGCCCGGTCACAACCCACTGTGAGTGTGTTCAGTCCGTACGTTGTTTTGGAGAGGCCACGGCCGCCACGTAGGGAGGGAGTGGCAAGAGCAGGGAGAGAGTACGTCAACGCACGTCACTCGCACGGTTGCGCAAGGTGTAAGTACGTGGCCCGCACGCCACGCCTGGTCGTGAGCGATTGCGTGCATCGTACGTTGCACACGTGGTAAGTGAGTTGTCCGTGCTTACAACTTACTTACTGACGGATACACGTACGAACCCGCAATCACGTGACAAGACATTAACATGACAATACAATACAGGTGAAAAATACTCAGGTGGACATGTGAACTGCACAAACAGGTTTGACAAATACATGTTTTAAAATAGATAGCGCTAGAGATACATTATTTAAAAGTACAAAATAATGAATACTAATATTACCACTTTGGTAATATATAGAAAGTCTCAAAGATTTTAATCAAACTATATTTAAACAAAATACTCACTGCCACATACTCCCCTCTGATAATGAAATGACGTCCTCGTCAGTCTTTACTTACAACAAGGGACGTAACCGCATTTGCCATCTGTGGCGAAAGTTTTAAAAACTCCTCTGAGTTTGTCAATCTCATCAGGTAACTTACCTTACGCTGCCAATCAGGTTCCTGAGTCGACATGACATAGTCGCCAGAAGGGAATCTTAGGGGTGGTTGTCTAACACATTGGGACCTCCTAAGCTCTACATCTGGTGTCTGAGGTTGTTTGTCCTCAACGTCTTGAGATGGACCGTCATCCTCAACCTCACCATCCCAGTCAGTGTTATCCGGATCGTCATCCTCCTGAGCTAGAATACCAAGAACTGGTAAATCTAATTCTGGTGTGGAAACGTGGATATCCACTGACGAGGTATCACTTTGATCCTCTGGTTCCACTTCCGCATCCACTGTTGCTGCTGTTTTGTCTGGTTCCATTATTTTCCTCTTTCCGGGCATGGACTTTGGTCGCTTTGGAACCTGTGTACTCCCAGAAGTTGGTGACAAATATACTATTGGGAGTAGATGGTTCCGATGTAGGATACGTTTCCTTCCAGCCCCGTCTTCCCGTTAAATAACGAAAACTGGAATATCGATATTCGGCTGGCGTTCGACAATATACACATCAGTCTCCCAAGGATCAGCAATTTTATGGCGTCCCTGGAATGCTAGTACTTTAACAAGTACTCGATCACCTGGCTCCAAAGTGGCACCACGTGCTCTCAAGTCATAATCCTCCTTCTGTTTATCCCGGGCCTGACCAGCATTAGACGAAGCCAAATGATAGGCTTGCTGTAGGCGCTTTCGCAACTCTTCCACATAAGCATTGCTTAGAGGTGAAGTAGAATCCTCGTCTGAATGAGTAACACCAAAAGCAACATCCGCTGGTAATCTGGGTTGACGGCCAAACATCAGGAAATATGGTGAGTATCCGGTTGTATCGTGTCTTGTACAATTGTATGCATGGGTTAAAGGTCCAATAAAAGCTTTCCAATTGTTCTTTTCCTCAGGATCAAGAGTGCGGAGTATATCCATTAAAGTCCTGTTAAATCTCTCGCAAATTCTGTTACCTTGAGGATGATATGGAGTCGTTCTCGACTTTTCTATTCCTAATAAAGAACACAGTTCCCTGATTACCTCTCCTTCAAAATTCGCACCTTGATCAGAGTGGATTCGTTTTGGTATACCATAATGTACAAAGAAATTGTTATAGAGGGCATCCGCAGTAGTATGAGCAGACGTATTCCGTGTAGGTACAGCTTAGGCATATGTTGTGAAATGGTCGGTGATGACCAAAGGATACTGGAAATTTCCTTTCGATGGTTCTAGGGTGAGGAAATCAATGCACACAAGTTCCATCGGCTGCGAGGTCTCTATGCTGACTAATGGAGCACCTGCCCTGGTCGGTGTCTTTGCTCGAGTACAGCGATCGCACAGCTTGACCCATTCATCAATGTCCATGCGCATCACGGGCCAATATAATCTGTCTAGTATGCTTGATGTTGTCCGATAACGTCCTGGATGCCCAACACCATTGTGCATGGCCTGGGGTACCTTACGCCTCAGCCGTAATGGTAATACCAACTGTGGTCTTTCCTCATTCGTCTTTTTGTATACGACACCTCTCATTAATGTTAAGTTGTCAAAAGTTCTTGGAATACATCTTGAATTCGCTACTCTTTTTCATTAGTCTTAAAGGTCTCTGTCAATTCCTTACATAAGGTAATATGTCAGCTATAGTTTCATCTTCCTGCTGAAGTTTCTTCATCTGAGCAGGTGTATATCCCCCTACATCCTGTCCTGTGTCCATGCCATCCAGTATGCTGGTAGATAAACACATGGTTTCCAGGTATGGTGATCCCTCAATCACTGCGCTACATACAGCATCCACACATTCTCTGGTGGTATGTTGAATGTCTGTAGTATGATTGACTTCAAGGCCTGGGTATCTTGATAAAGCGTCCGCGTCAAGATTCGACTTTCCAGGTTTATAGCGGATATCAAAATTGAATGCTGCTAACGCAGAGATCCAACGATGTCCTGTAGCATCAAGTTTAGCCTAAGAAAGAACATACATTAATGGGTTATTATCCGTATAAACTGTAAAGCGATTTCCGTACAAGTAATCGTGGAACTTGTCTGTGATTGACCATTTCATAGCTAGAAATTCTAGCTTATGAGCTGGATAATTCCTTTCCGCTTTAGTAAGTCCACGACTGGCATAGGCAACAGGACGACATTCCCCTTCATGCTCTTGGTATAGAACAGCACCTAAACCCATTGCGCTGGCATCTGTATGGAGTTCAAATGGTTTAGTGTAGTCAGCAAACCCGAGAACAGATGGTGATGATAAAGCATCCTTCAAGTCTTTGAATGACCTTCTTTCTTCAGCACCCCACTTCTATTGATCTTTGTCCACCTTCTTAGACTTCTGCTTCTCCTGGGTAGATGGGAGCAAATTAGTAAGTGGGCGCGCAATCCGAGCAAAGTTCTGTACGAACTTGCGATAACATCCCGCAAATCCTAGACATTTTCTGACATCCTCAGGCGTTGATGGTTCTGGCCAATCTCTGATCTTTGCTTCTTTATCTGGATCTGCTTCCACCCCTGCCTCAGAAACAATGTGTCCAACGTACTTCACTCGGTTTCTGAAGAAACAACATTTATTTGGGGAAAGCTTCAGGTTACATTCTCCGTTGGAATACCTGATCCAGTCGACAAGATGTTCCTCGTAAGTATCGGAAAATATGATGTGGTCTGCAAGATATATGAGGCATATCTTCAAGTGCAAAGCTCCGAGATATTCCTCCATTAGCTGTTGGTAAGTGGCTGGGGCGTTTGACAACCCGATTGGCATCCGGTTGAATTAAAAAAAACTAGAACTAGTGGTCCAACAGTGAATGCAGTTCTCTCTTTGTGTTCCTCATCAATCTCCACCTGGTGATAGCCGCTTTTCATATCCAGCACAGTGAAGAACTTATTGCCACCCAAACAATCCAAATTTTCCTCTATCCTTGGTAAGGCATAGGAGTCTTTCACAGTACGATTATTGAGCTGTCGATAGTCAACGCACATCCTCAAATTCCCATCCTTCTTCCTCACAAGGGCCACATTAGATGACCATGGAGAGTGTGATTTCCTTATAATTCCTCCCGAAAGAAGTTGTTGAAGGTATCCACGAACCTCATCTAACATGGAAGGTGGGATTCTCCTGTGTCGCTGCTTAAAAGGAGCGCCGTTGTCCAGCTCAATCCGATGGCCGATATCCTCATCGTGTTTTGAAAACATATCTTCATACTTACATATAGTTCTATTCCCTAACTAAGCTGATATGGTGATAATGGCATGTCCTTGGATGAAGTGAAGTCTAGGACATCATATATACTTGGACTCTTTCCCTGTATTTCAATGTTAGGTGGTAGTTGCTCCATAATAACTGGTTGAAGCTCACAAATCACAGCTTTCGGATGAATTGTCAAAGTCCTACATGTGACATTAGATAGCTGTACAGTCACCGATTTGTTGTTACCATCATATTCCATAATTCCAGGTGTCAGAATCAACAACGATGAAATAGTAGCCAACTTGGAAGGTTGCAGCATGGCACATGTCTGATGCTAATTAATTCCCTTGTCCACATACACCTTTACATAACTGTTTGGCTTCATTACTATACTGTTGGTTTCCGCACATCGTACAAGTCCAAGTCTATTTTCATTCCTTGCCAACCCGCGTTCCCGTATGGATAAGCATCTAAATGCGAGGTACCAAGGTGCATGTAGGTCCGCTTGCTGTAGAAATCTTGCTCCATGTTCCTCACTGCAGGCATGCATCAAGGGAAAAAGTACATTAGTACCAAGTAGCAACGGAACTGACGAATTGTAATTGCTATCTGGAACAACTAACAGTAAACAAGATTGTGACATTCCACCAAGTCCAGGAACAGCTATATCGACCTCAATATATTATGAGTACTGAAAAAGGTTTCCATCTGCGCATTCTACATTAAGGAAATCTGTTACAGGCAACAATTGGCAAAAATTAGATAAAAAAACTTCTATAATATTGTTCAGAAACAGTAGAGACAGTAGATCCTGTATCTAACAAAGCCTGAATTTTGTTCCTTGCAATAAACACCTGTGTTTCACTCGGGGAACCAACCAACTCTCCAGGTACGTGTTTCCTGTCAGGTTGTATAGCATGGCTCTCCTCTCCAAGCCTAAGAACCGCCATTCTTCATAGGCTTGTCACCGTTTAAATGGTCAAGTCGTACACGACATCCAAGTCTAATATGTCCTCTCTGGCCACATCGCCAACACAGGGGTCCATCACTCCATGATTCTGATGTCTCTGGTTGTTGTACATATTTTTGTTCCCCCTGCTGCTTGAATGGTTTTGTAACTCCAGATTTTGAGTATTGCTTCTCATTACTTATCATCTTGGCCATGTCCGTTGTCAGCTGCTTAATCATTGCCTTCATTTCTGTTAAGTCATCTTTCGTTACAGCACTCGACATGTGTGCAGGACTAGGCTTTATCTTGGAATCATCTGCGCTGGGGCTAACTCGTCTCTCCTCCTTCCTTTTGTTAAGATCCTGCTCAACCTGTCGGACAGCAATCATCAGGTCGTCAAAGTCATCGATGGCATCATATTTATGGCCGGTGATATCCTTCAGATCTCGTCTTAATCCAGTCCAGAACATGGTACGCAGCATGTCTCCTGTGTCAGTATAGGTTACCTCCCTTCTCCTCACAGCCTTGTTCAAGATATCCTCCAATCGACAACTCCATGAAGAAGCATCCTCGTTATCCTGCTGTCGAGCACTATACAATCGTGCTAAAAGTGCTTCACCCTTTTCCACAGTGCCAAATATGCTGTCCATCTTGGTGAGAATTTTCTTCACAGGGGCTGTTGTTCCAAGGTGCATTACAACTGTTCCAGCTTTACCCTTCACAGATCGACGAAGTGCCCGAGCCACCACATCCTCATCCTTGGATACTAGCAAGGATTCCACCTCGTATTTCCATAAGCCATATGGTGTGTCCTTTTCCTCACCGGAGAAAATAGAAATCCTTACAGGTGGATTGACAGTAACTGTAGGGGTAGGTAAAGCAAAAGTAGCATTATCTTCCTGTTTGACATCCTTAGCACCTTCCTTTGACTTAATCCAGGACCGTAGTTCCTCGGATTTAAGTTGCCTTTCCTCGGCTTTGTAACCCATAGCTACAAGAGTAGCTGTAATCACCTTCATATCCTTTTCCAAGAATGATCCCTCCATAGCCATGATGGATCAATACAATTTAAACTAAATTTACAAAAGTCAAGTGATATGCAATCTAAAAAAAACTTTCTGAAAATCAAAATCAATTCAAACACATGAAAACCCAACTTACCAGTACATGTGTACCAAAATGGACATCGATATTTACCATACCAGACCCAACTTACCAGTACATGTGCACCAAAATGGACATCAATATTTACCATACCAGATGACTATACCTACCTGTATGATCCTCAAATATCCAGCCTGTTCCAATTTGGTTTCCACAACAATCACAAGTAGAAGTAATCGAAGATTAAACAACAACCATATAAATAAGCAGTACTAGTAAAGAAAATCAACACAAAACACATAACGTATAGTGCAACATGTAACACAAATATATAAATGTCACAGAAATCAGCTATTGTCAAAGAAATTATATATAAACGTTGCAGAAATCAGTTATTGTCAAAGTCAAGTCAACATCCTTGGAGTCAAAGTGACAGCACAAGTGAAATGTGGACAATATATTCAATACTTAAAAAAACCCACCTATATATAGATACAAATAATGTATCAAGACAATATCACGGCAATATCAAAAGAGAGAGAAAAAAAATGGGCAAAAACAAAATCAAAAATATGAAAATTGAGAGAAAAAATAAATAATAACTGAATAATATTAATGAGAAAAAAATAATTGTTTGGGTCTATGGATCCAACTATACTCAAACAAAGTCTACAATATCAAGAGTCTAAACACACACATTCCTAACTAATGTAAAGAAACATATGATCGACCTAGTTGACAAATGAAATGCTGTATAAAAATAACACAGTACAACAAACCTGAAAAAAGATTACATGAAATAACAATGTTTAAGCAAAAGTAGAAAAATTAAATAAATAAAGTTCACGAACTGCTAAAGTTTCAAAATGTTATCGGCGAAGACGCTCCGACAACTACAGTCAAAACTGGTATTGTTCACTCAGGTGTGAATCGCTGGGTTTCACTGGTTTACCTGTGCTGTATGAGTACGGCTCCAACACACGTGATGTAAACACAGTACACAACACAACTTTCTTATGATAATAAACACAAATTTATATCAAATGAAATTGTCTATTCCAAACACGATCTTCTTGTAAACATCAACTGTTACTAGATAAACAATATATTTACCGGCAGACAAGTCCTTCCATTGGGAATAGAATATTCCACCGTTTGATTAAGCTTGCAAATATACCGGAAGTGCGAAATTCCAACCTCAAAGGTGAAGGTCATCAG
Source organism: Mizuhopecten yessoensis (assembly GCF_002113885.1). Taxonomy (NCBI): domain Eukaryota; kingdom Metazoa; phylum Mollusca; class Bivalvia; order Pectinida; family Pectinidae; genus Mizuhopecten; species Mizuhopecten yessoensis. The sequence goes on along the minus strand of NW_018407710.1, from coordinate 351,359 downwards.
TTTGATGCTCCAAATCGAGGCTCCGACGGCACAGACATTAGGCGGGAACATTCCGTCTCAAAATATTCAAATGCAGTCGATATTCTACGTGGGCGCCAAAATGTAGCCGGGTTAATGCAACTCTACATTGGTTCAGGACAGAATAACCAATACTGTGATTCCATTTTAGTTGTTTATTTGATATCACAAAGAAGACTCCTACAATAATACAAATGCAATATAATATGACTCAGGCATGGCCTGGAAAGAGCGCAGCCCGTACTTTTGTTTCGATAGTATACTACAATTTTTGAATCAGAACATTACCCATTTTAATACATACGCAATTAACCTGTAATTGTTTTGTTTTTTATAATATACTTGAATCTGTTGCTGGGCAAAATCATTCATTTTCAAAACAGGCATTGCCTGAAACGAGAGAAGCGTCTAAATGCTGTGTTTTTCAATTTTATTTTCTAAATAACATTGTTTAAAATATTATCTATTTATTCGTTTCATAGCGATAAATGTCAAATTAGTAATAAGTAAAGAAAAGCATTCGAAGGAATTATGCAGTTCAAGAGAAAACACAAATGCATTTGGTACGGTTGCATTTAACTGCCCCGTATATGGCCTCAGCGTAATGTTGCGGAAAGAGTGAGGCCCAGTAGAGGGACTTCATATTTGAAGATGTATTGTTTATCAAATGTAACTTATTATCTGTTATTATAAAAGTTAAGTATATTGGTGATTAAATTCCAATTTTATTTTCCGACATGATATACTTTGTCTTTTCCCTCTAAATCGTGTGAAAAGAGAATCACAACAGCCCAAACATATCCGGATTTCCGTCTGGTTTGGTAGTTACTATATACTTCCGGTTTGGGTGGAGAGAAGAAAAGACTGAAAATTTGAATGAAGCTTCAGTTTCTATAATTTTTAATGTCATGAATTTACATAACCACAGAAAAAAATCAAATAAAGTGATATTTTTGAGAATGTGTAGATCCCCGTAACGGTTACAATTAACATTACGACTCTATGATAAATATATCATTCTGCTTCATGATAGATTACACAATTTATCAATTTAGTTAACATACATTAATTTCAATAGTCCCATAATTTACATAACGTATAGATTAACAAATACCTACCCTATCAATCCGACAGGGGTCTTAATGATAATACCAACAATGGCTTGTCGTCTATATATTCAACTCATCTGTATGGGAGAAAAAAAGAACATCTTAATTAAGTAAATACTTCATAAAATAGGCTTAGTAAATTCCATTGGTTCTCATCATAAAAAGTATGACGAACCACACCCAAAATATGTCTAATAAAGGAAAGATAATTTAGCCTCATCTAATTGAAAAATATATAATTCCATAAAGGTTATTGATAGCATAACTTAAAATGGTTTATAATTCTTATTACTTACTTTATGATATTGCTGCACTATTCAATTCATAGTCTGTAGGTATATGTCGTCTACATGTATATAGGTTGTACAAGAGCGTTTTGCGTTTTACATGTACGTCAGGTACTCTTCATGTCAAGTGCAGGAATGCCAGTAAAACTCACGGGTACACGTACGAACACGCAATCACGTGACAAGACATGACAATACAATACAGGTGAAAAATACTCAGGTGGACATGTGAACTGCACAAACAGGTTTGACAAGTACATGTATTAAAATAGATAGCGCTAGAGATACATTATTTAAAAGTACAACATAATGAATACTAATATTACCACTTTGGTAATATATAGAAAGTCTGAAAGATTTTAATCAAACTATATTTAAACAAAATACTCACTTCCACACTACCGTTCCTCCACTAGGCTACCGTGCCTTCACTAGACTACCGTGCCTCCACTAGACTACCGTCCTACCACTAGACTACCGTCCTATCACTAGACTACCGTGCCTCCACTAGACTACCGTCCTACCACTAGACTACCGTCCTACCACTAGACTACCGTCCCTCCACTAAACTACCGTCCTACCACTAGACTACCGTGACTCCACTAGACTACCGTGCCTCCACTAGACTACCGTGCCTCCACTAGAATACCATCCTAGCACTAGACTACCGTCCTACCACTAGACTACCGTGCCTCCATTAGACTACCATCCTACCACTAGACTACCGTCTTACCACTAGACTACCGTCCTACTACTAGACTACCATCCTATCACTAAACTACCGTCCTACCACTAGACTACCGTGCATCCACTAGACTACCATCCTACCACTAGACTACCGTCTTACCACTAGACTACCGTCTTACTACCAGACTACCATCCTACCACTAAACTACCGTCCTACCACTAGACTACCGTACCTCCACTAGACTACCATCCTACCACTAGACTACCGTCCTACCACTCGACTACCGTGTCTCCACTAGACTACCGTCCTAACACTAGACTACCGTGCCTCCACTAGACTACCGTCCTACCACTAGACTACCATCCTACCACTAGACTCCCGTCCTACCACTCGACTACCGTGTATCAACTAGACTACCGTCCTAACACTAGACTCCCGTGCCTCCACTAGATTACCGTCCTACCACTAGACTACCGTGTCTACACTAGATTACCGTCATACCACTAGACTACCGTCCTACCACTAGACTACCGTGACTTCACTAGCCTACCGTCCTACCACTAGACTACCGTGCCTCCACTAAACTACCGTCCTACCACTAGACTACCGTGCTACCACTAGACTACCGTGTCTGAACTAGACTACCGTCTTACCACTAGACTACCGTCCTACTACTAGACTACCATCCTACTACTAGACTACCGTCCTACCACTAGACTACCGTGCCTCCACTAGACTACC
>NW_018407710.1:293048-339320 GCF_002113885.1 Mizuhopecten yessoensis | reverse complement strand
ATTTTGTAGATAAACATCAACAAACACTGTGAGAGTTCTTCACGATTTATTGTGCGTAGTTCCCATTCCTTAGACATAAATGATTAAACCCTGCAATTATATAATAATTACATTTCAGATATATGTATGGGATCTACAACTCATTCATAACGCACATATACATGTAGCACACTGTGAATTCACAAGAAGTTATCTTGAGATGTTACATGTAAGATTATAGTTCTATAAATTATAAAAGTTATATTACATCTAGATTTACATTATATTTACTGATATTTATACACATGTAATATTGAACATATGATGTAAATCTTATCTTAGCTCAGTATTTATTGATACGGAGGTTACTCAATAAATAGACAAAGTGTAGAATAAAATACATTCATCAATAATTACTATAAGTTTTAAAATAGAAAATTGTACCTATTTGTGGAACAGGGCCATTTGAAGTCGCACGGAATTATCCGAGGTTATTACGTGTACTCGTAATTTCTGTATGACAAAGAAACACGTATATATATAATACAAGTAAAATGACGCAGTATATATATACCGTACAGTTAATAACGAACGAATTAACTAGTATGATCGTATCTATCAATTTTACAATATAAATGGAAACATATGATTTAGAATTAGAAGTATTAATAAGTGCAAGTTAGTGAATTTCTTACCAGTGTCCTGTCTTGTCTGCTTCGTCAGTACGTCATGTAGTCTCTGATAAATATCGCGCCAAAAACCACCGGTTACACAAAGAAAACAAAGAAACCCTTGACCATTGGGCTAACCCAAGAGGTGACAACGGGATAACTTACAAAACTGACCAATGATAAAAATATATATAACCAAACCAATCCAAGAGGCCAAAATAAGGAAATAACTATACCACAATATGAAGATCGCTATTACTATATCAGAACATATGTATATACGTATACCGTAATATTATAAATATAGATATCACAAATATCGTCTCTGCCACATGCATATGGTCTGATATCATTTTGTTGAGCCCTAAAAGATATTTCTGGCGAGAATTGGAATGTTATGCTTGCTGTAACAGTACAGATAGTTGCATTTTGTGATAAAGCGGGCGCAATGATTAGCCATAATGGACTTTATCGGTATCTTATCAACTGACCTATTAAAATGTACGAGAATAAAAGACTTAATGTGTGTATTACTGTTTTATTTACCGTCAATTCGACGAGCCTTGTGTTGCTCATAAAGAGATGCATGGGGGCTGCCATATTTGTTAGACTGCGCATGTGCAAATCATATATCCTATTTCCGGTTTAAGAATTCGCGAACCATGAAGATTTCATAATGTTTATGGGTTAAAAAAGGATGCCTAAATAGAGGGGATATTATCAGTATGAGTGTTTATTTATAAAAAAACATCAGTCACCAGCATCCTGAAATAGAGGCCCGTGGCGTGCACGTTACGTGCCACGTAGAATCTCTCTATATTATATATGTATGTATGGACCAAGATTTCCGATGAGCTAACAATACTTTTTCCCCGAGTTTTCTTTACTACATCACATAGATCAACTCAACATATTTATCAACATAGGCCAAAAAAGTATCCTCGGGTAGGGTCAGACAGACACACAAGTTTTAAAATACACACTCACCAGTTATATCTCCATATATACATACTGTGTATCCTAGAGGACAATGCACGTGCGTATGGCACACGTCCGACACACTCGAGGATAGGAATAAACTGTAGTAATCATTCTAGACAGGAACAATTGCCAGTGCTTTCATAGTTATACATGTCATATATATACTGTAGTACTTCCCAATGCTGTGCATGCGTGCAGTCCTTTCATATATATATCAAACTTTTAAAACATTTTTTTTTCATGACATTTTCCAATAGGCAGGTTTAATTTGTATCAAATCAGAGCTGCTGATACTGTTTCGTAGTTTTGTATTCGTACATTTAACAGTGAAAACATTTCATTTATGTCGTAGGGTGCTCCATGTAGAACATTAGTATATCTATATATAGTCAATAGTGCATACATTCCTTCAAAATAAGAATTGATTTAATTTAAATCTGTTACTTTTTTACGTAAAATAATTCGATCACATTCACATGTCTCACTGCACAGTGTACATACAGAGTATCAATGCATTTGTTGCATGATGTAATTATAGGATGTTCATTAAGAAACATTTAGAGTTTTTTCTTTTCAAGTGTCAAAAATGGTGCGGATTTTTTGTATACCAGTTTTGTGTTTTTCCTCTCTTCCTCTGGTAAATTTCGTCTTTTTCCCAGGAGGTCTTGTCTTAATTTGGCAAGCGATGGTGGTAAATCTGGCACAACAGCGAAACCCGATCCTGGTCTAAGTTTTTTAATGGCCTTATCTAGGACAAAGTCTCTGTCCATGAGGGCCGAAAAACGCACGATAATGTTTTTCTTCCCGGGTTGACCGCTCGGTAACCTATGTACGGCCGTAAATAGGAGGTCCTTGGTAACATCATCATCGATGTCTAGGGTCTTTTTGAAAAATTCCCTCACGTGCTTAAGTGATGTCCGCGGCGCCTCCCTCGATTCCCCCTCAATTCCCCGAATTACCAGGTTCCATTTTCGTCCCCATAGTTCGAGACTCAGTCTTTCATTTTCTTCCGTTGCTATCTGTTGTTTTATTTCAGGTATAATTTGATTTTTGATATCTTCCATGTCCTGTTCCATGTGGTCCAAAGCGACCTCATTTTCTCCGACTCTGTTTTTGACCTCCATTACGTCCGTTTTCACTTTTGACATTTCAGTTTTTAATGAAGCTATTTCTCCTGAAATTCTTTTCTCCAATTGATTAAAGCATTCACTAATGTCTGAAATATCGTCACACTTATAAGCTGACTCACTTTTTTTCGCTGATTTTGTGGTGGGCATGATGACGATAATGGACGCACGTGCGGTGACACGTATACAGTATGCAGGTATATATAGGTGATGGCAAAAATGCACTAACCAGTTCAAAAACGTTGACGGGAAACCTCCTCAGCTGTACAGATATTGTGTCCACCGTACTCCTCTTCTCATGACAATTGTTATAGTTGAAATATATCGGTAGGAGGAGAAAACACACAAAAAAATCGGAGACACCTGTAGGCATGTCCACTCGCTTACTCAACCATACCGGAAAAACACCCTTACGTTGATAATAATAGTTATTCAGGTAAAGGCAAACACAGTCAAAACAGCTGATATATACCACATACAGGCGTTTGGAAACTTGATGTCAGTTCCGTATCGATAATAAGCCATTGCCATTATAATGAAGTCCCTTATAGGTGTATAGGTGTTAAGATGAAAAGACATGAACAGGCTCTGACCTCGCAGTAATGATGAAAAAATACTAAGAATTCATCTAGGCAATATTGCAGCCATAATTAAAAACTCACAAATTCATTTTCGAATAATTCTTCTTTCAACACTTCCAAACAGTGACGTCTAACCTTATTGATGTGGTTTACAACATTGGATTGCTGTATCCCAACAGGAGGATTATTCCAGCCTTTTGATGCTCTATAGAAGGTAGTTGATTTGTCTTGTCCTACCAAGCTTTTGATGCTCTATAGAAAGTAGTTGATTAGTCTTGTCCTACCAAGCTTTTGGTTCTAAAGCTCATCAAACCCGATCTTATAAAATAAGATTCTCTCCAAGTTGACACAAGATATGACTTAAAGTTACATGCAAGTTGATATAGAGTTATTACCTCAATCTATGATATGTCTTAAAATTGACATTCAGATGTGGCTTCAAGTTACGTCAACATTAAAAAATACATACATGTAACTTCAAAATAAGTTGTTAGATGGACAAGTTGACTGCAAAAATCGGGTGAAAGTTGACATGAAGATGTGGCTTCAAGTTACGCCAACATTAATATATAACTTGAACTAAGTTGATATAAAGATATTCTAAGTTGAAAGCAGAAAAATCGAGTGAAAGTTCACATTAAGATATTGCATTCCAGTAGATTTACTATAGAAATATACTGTTTTAATAAGTTAACACTAAGATATAGCTTAAAGCATGGAGATATATCCTACAAGGTAAATATGTCTCCCCACGAACCGGCCACTACGTTAACGATTGCCACAGAAAGCGTGGCTCATTCATCAGCTCAGCTAGTGCCTTATTGAATGGACTATAAAACGTGTCCAGAAGTTCTCTTGTTTTGTTCAGCATTTGTCCGACATGTTGAGTTTTCTTTTTTCTCGTGTTAGCACGTCCACTTTTAATTCCATATTCATCTGAGAGATCACCTGTAAAAGAAACTACTGAGCATTACGTCCGTCCGTTACATTAACAGGAATGGCATCAATCACGTGACCACACAAGAGATGGCATTATACCTTATTGCAATAGGGAGATTATAAAACTTATGTGTGTATTGCATGTTGTGTAATTTTAATCCATCAATAGGATTGATCCATCATCAGCACAACAACAAACTCGACCGTATCTTTCACAGAATCACGTGATGTAAACATCAACAGTGCTTGACCTCACCTCGATCTCTACAAGGAAACTTCATTTTTCACAAAACATGTATTAGTATGATTATTTTTCATCGGAGCTGTTTTGAGATTCATCGCGTCATATGCCTTGAACATTGCACGCTGGCATTTGTGTAAGTAACAATAAAATACATAAATATCAAATCAGGATTTAGATTCGAATCAACTCTGATCATATCATTTGTTATCTACACTTCAAAATGGCGATGAGCTCAGTAACAGTTTCATTTTGTTTTTCAAAACCTCGTGATGCATCACAGCAGCGTTCGAACCATTGCTAGCTTTAGATCTCCCGTTTAATGATCAGTACGTGTACAAAGTTTCTAACATTTTGTATATTTTTTTCTCAATTTTTAAGCAATTTCTTATATGCTGGTTCACAATTACATAACAATTAAAACACTTGTAGCCACATGTATCAAACCTCTGCCGTTTATTATTGTTAGAATTATTTCCTGTTTTACTTGTAAGAACTATTTCCTATTTTATTTGTTAAACTATTTCCTGTTTTACTTAAAAGTACTATATCCTCTTTTATGAGGTATTTATTGATGTAATTACCATACTGATTATCTTTACGTCACGGTGACGTGCTACCTTTTCAAACTGGATAAATGATATCCCTTTAATTAATAACAACACTCTCTTAAGGTATACTTGCAGTGATTTTGAAGATTTTGTGACGTCATTAAACCAAACTTAATTGGTGATATCCATTTATTGAACTGGCGATATTAATACAATAATTTGTATAGAATAAACTAACGATATGGGAGAGGAACGAAGCATGACTTAGACAGGAGAATATTCGGAAATCGTCGGGCCTAAAAACATTCCGAATGACACGTTTAATATTCAAATGCCAAGTGCGAACGATTTTCACTTTGAGATATGGCTTTTTGTTGATGATTTTTTCCCAATTTACGACAATTGTTTTTATATCAAAATTAAGTATACGAGTACTTGTTTTGGCTTATAATCTTAATTTTCAACAAAATTACAAAAATAGTAAGATATTGAATGGAGTACAGCTTACATAACCAAAATGAAGTCTTTACTACATGTACTTCGTCATTGTCAATAAGAAGTCATCATATAGTCATTTACAATGTGGATACAGTATGGTCACTTATATAGTCTGTTCCGATAGATTGTTTTATCCTTACCCGCAAGCTTATCCTTCCGGAATACCTGGTCTTTTCTCATTGTACTTTTAAAGGCTCTCCATGTAAACCTTTGATTTGTTTATATTTTGCTCTAGTTTTACCAATGTTGTGTTAGAATTACGGCTATGTTGTCACTTCGGCATTCTCTTGTTTTTCCCCCAGCTGCGCATTAGTTACGTGTAGATCTTGAGTTTCTATGTGTAACGTATGTATTTAGGTGCCATTTGCAAAATAATCAATACCGCGTAAGTACTTACGTAATTTTAGAAATTTATAAACTGTCGACATAGCCCTTTGTGAGTGCGCTGAATAATCTTCTAACTGGAGAACAAGAATTTGATCTCGAGCGAAAATGTTGATCCATTCCTTCCGGTACAAAGCGTATAAACCTACATGTAGTCGGACCTCATGGTCAGTCGGCTGTTATAAAAAAGAAAGATATAAAACAATCATAATAATGAATCAAAATTATTTTTAATGAGAAAAAAACCAATAGCTTCTAATAGACTAGTCACCCCTACTTAAATTGGACCCCTCATATGTACACTAGCACAAACAAAAATCTAGGGACAGTGCGCAATGTGAAATGATGTGTTAACTTTACCTTGTAGTCACAGTGCCGAATGTTGTGTTAACTTTACCTTGTAGTCGCAGTGCCGAAAGTTGTGTTAACTTTACCCTGTAGTCATAGTACCGAATGCTGTGTTAACTTTACCCTGTAGTCGCAGTGCCGAAAATTGTGTTAATTTTACCCTGTAGTCATAGTACCGAATGTTGTGTTAACTTTACCTTGTAGTCGTAGTGCCGAAAGTTGTGTTAACTTTACCTTGTAGTCATAGTGCCGAATGTTGTGTTAACTTTACCTTGTAGTCACAGTGCCGAATGTTGTGTTAACTTTACCCTGTAGTCGCAGTGCCGAAAGTTGTGTATACTTTACCCTGTAGTTATAGTACCGAATGTTGTGTTAACTTTACCTTGTAGTCATAGTACCGAATGTTGTGTTAACTTTACCCTGTAGTCATAGTACCGAATGTTGTGTTAACTTTACCTTGTAGTCGTAGTGCCGAATGTTGTGTTAACTTTACCCTGTAGTCATAGTGCCGAATGTTGTGTTAACTTTACCTTGTAGTCACAGTGCCGAATGTTGTGTTAACTTTACCCTGTAGTCGCAGTGCCGAAAGTTGTGTATACTTTACCCTGTAGTTATAGTACCGAATGTTGTGTTAACTTTACCTTGTAGTCATAGTACCGAATGTTGTGTTAACTTTACCCTGTAGTCATAGTACCGAATGTTGTGTTAACTTTACCCTGTAGTCGTAGTGCCGAATGTTGTGTTAACTTTACCCTGTAGTCGTAGTGCCGAATGTTGTGTTAACTTTACCCTGTAGTCGTAGTGCCGAATGTTGTGTTAACTTTACCCTGTAAGCACAGTCCCAAATGTTGTGGTAACTTTACCGTGTAGGCACAGTGCAAAATGTTGTTCACACTTTACCATGTAGGCACAGTGCCGAATGTTGTTTACACTTTACCATGTAGGCACAGTGCCGAATGTTGTTTAAACTTTACCCTGTAGGCACAGTGCCGAATGTTGTTTACACTTTACCGTGTAGGCACAGTGCCGAGTGTTGTTTAAACGTAACCTTGTAGGCACAGTGCCGGATGTTGTTTAAACGTTACCGTGTAGTCACAGTGCAGAATGCTGTTTAAACGTTACCGTGTAGGCGCAGTGCCGAAAGTTGTGGTAACTTTACCCTGTAGTCATAGCGCCGAATGTTGTGTTAACTTTACCCTGTAGTCGTAGTGCCGAATGCTGTGTTAACTTTATCCTGTAAGCACAGTCCCAAATGTTGTTCACACTTAACCGTGTAGGCACAGTGCAAAATGTTGTTCACACTTTACCATGTAGGCACAGTGCCGAATGTTGTTTAAACGTTACCGTGTAGGCACAGTGCCGAATGTTGTTTAAACGTTACCACGTAGGCACAGTGCCGAATGCTGTTTAAACGTTACCGTGTAGGCACAGTGCCGAAAGTTGTGGTAACTTTACCCTGTAGTCATAGTGCCGAATGTTGTGTTAACTTTACCCTGTAGTCGTAGTGCCGAATGCTGTGTTAACTTTATCCTGTAAGCACAGTCCCAAATGTTGTTCACACTTAACCGTGTAGGCACAGTGCAAAATGTTGTTCACACTTTACCATGTAGGCACAGTACCGAATGTTGTTTAAACGTTACCGTGTAGGCACAGTGCCGAATGTTGTTTAAACGTTACCGTGTAGGCACAGTGCCGGATGTTGTTTAAACGTTACCGTGTAGGCACAGTGCCGAAGGCTATGCTCTGTCAAACACTTGTTGAATTTCGTCACTTCGTTTGTTGCTCTTCTGTGGAAATCTTCAGCAGATACATGGGTATGTTTTTTGAAGAATAGATATCCCGAGTACAACCTACATGAAAAGATAAAGATACACATAATGATTTACTACAGCACGGAGAGAAAGCATGGCCATAGGGTACAGTACATATCACGGCTTTTGGCATTTACTTACGAACACAAATAGGTGTCTCCTTTCTTAAATTCCTAGTGAGACTCTTACGTTAAAATGTTTACGAATCTCTTAGTGGACTATCAGTCTTCGTGGTTGGCGCTTAACTTGTTACTCGAAGTATGCTGGTACAATTTACAGGAAATACATGTTTAAATTATATTGTCTGTAGTAGCCAATATTGGTTGGTCATGTGCCATGCATCCTCGATATCCAGAGGTTACGCTCACTTTCGCTCTCTGCACCCCTGGAATCTGTCATAGCAAAATTGAAGGCAAGAAGATATCAGTTTGATTGGTCTCGGGTAAAAGATTACAAAAGAGAGACGCCCGACTTCAAAGCCTGTCAATTGGTACCGTTACGTGACCGCGAGATACTTTTGATGTATATTAAAGGATCAAATTAGTCTCCTCGTCTTATCTTCAAGGTGCTTCACACTGAGCCTTCGATTTTGCTATGACATAATCCAAGGGTGTAGAGTGCGAAAGTGAGGGTAACCCCTAGATATCGAGGATGGATGCCATGTCGCAGTAGATAGCACACTTACCTTTCACCAAGGCGGCCAGGGCTCAAATCCCCGATCGGACGTGAAAAGGGTTGGTGCAAAGAGCGAACATTAAGCCTAACCTCTGGAGTATTTCAATGCAATACAAGTAACAAGAATTTGCGAAATGCATAAAACATGTTTAAGGTACATGTATCGTTATTGCATTTTATATTCTATTAAACTGGTTTTAAGCATTCAAATCCCTTAACACTTGTAATTACAATGTATATATTTTTCACAAATACAATGAGAAAATATTGAATTAAAATAATACAAGTGTATGTTATTTACAATAACTTATAAGTGAACAGATGACCCCCAAAAGTATTCATCGAATCAAAAGATATTTTTTAATTCACCGACAATCGGTCCCCTTGTCATGACGAGCCCATGAAACGACACGACTGACTCTGACAATGATCAAAGAAAATAGTATAATTACCCTCAACCCTATAGTACATTTTGAATTTGGTCTAAACTACAGAGTGTATACACATTGGGTCAAGTCAACCCCTGCGCTGCGGGGAAACGACTTTTGTCACGTAAAATAAAATCAATAAATAAATATACAACATTTGATATAGCGCCCTATCTAGCTAACATAAGCCACCCTAAAGCGCTTTACACTACATAGATATTCAATTTTATACAGTCAATACAATTAGCAGATATATGAACCAATACAATATTGATGAATTCGCAGAGGCGCTAATATCTCCCTATGTGTGTATGCCTGTGTGTGTGCTGGAGATGTATTGTGTTCTGTTTGTAGCAAACATAGAATCATTCTGAACATCAAAGAGGTGGTTGCACTGAGATTTACCGTTCGGAGATTGGCTACAGTCTGCGTTTCCCTCTCCCTATCTTTACACATGACCAGAATTGCATTTTCTTTCATAACTTGTGTGTGTGTGATAGCCCCGTATCACGCGCGCGTATTATTTTGATGGGTAAGGGGAGGTAGTTCCTACAATCGTCTGCACCCTACTGGACGATAGTAGTTAGTCCGCAGGATAAAAGCGTCATGTTTATTGTTCTCATTCCTCAGTAGGTAACTTGAACATCATTTATACGTTGTAACCTGTACCTGTAATCGACCGGGTTGGGATGGCGTCATGAATGCCCTTATAAATAAAAGATGAGCTGATGCATTTGTAAATTGTATAATAACTTATAAAACACCCTCAAAATAATCATTTGATTCATTATGGTTAGATACATGTTAATCTTAAACAACATAAAAACTAACCGATCGACTGGGTTTCGAAGAATAACCAACAACTTCACTTCCGGCAGGATGTGGCGTATGAAATTGGCTGTTACTATTCCCGGCTCCTCGTCGTTACGGTTTTCGGGGTAGCGCCACCACCAGGTGTTATCCCAGAAGGTCGACTGGCTTCCCTCACCTAAATATCGGTTTGCTTTCTTACTCTGTGTATTTGTTAGAATTGTCGAATGTCTAGTGAAAACTTTATTTTTCGTTAATTCAGTACATGTCGTCCTGATTTTTTATAGGATATTTGTTATATATATAGTGGCAATTCCATAATGAGGTAAACATTAAACCATATATATGACGTGCTGATTATGACGTCATTGCAATTGTGATGTCATTATCATAACATTGTACAGGTAAATTTCTGCTAGATACTGAATGTTTGCTATTCTGTTCGACTCAGAGCATGTAAATATATATTAACAAAAAGGGCGGGAAACCCTACCTGTTATGAGGGTGGATTTCTTGTCATCTCTAGAAAACTGCAGAGTGCCAGCACACTTAGAAAAACGATCTATATACTTCGTAAACGTTTTTTCTGAAAAAGAAGAAGGCCAAGACGAGGTAATTATATGTTAATATATGTTCTATAAACAGATATCATTGTTACGCATGACAGTTTTTGGTTACGCTTATACAGCGTCAAACAAAGTACTGTGTGGTTAAGTCGACAATTCATCGTGGAAACTTGAAGCTAAACACGATAATGTGTCTCGATACAAAACAACGAATAGAGAAAATACCCCCAAAAATGTCATATCACACATACTGTTACCATGGTAACATACTTTTCATTTTCCAGTTGTTCATGGACTCGTTACTACGGAGCACGGTGAAGGTCACACTGAAGGTCTGTCGTAACAACAACAAAGCTAACTCGGAGTAACGACATTTCTATCTCGGAATACTGGTAATTATCATATTACATAGTAAGGTTACAAGAGTTACGGCCCTTAGATGAGTTTTAGCTCTGCATCAAAACATATAAGGAGGTGCTCTGTTTGTATCAAATTAAAAATAGCAGAAAACCAAAGATTGAAAGTGAAACATATCATTTATTTAAAGAATAAATGACGGTATAAAAAATCGTCTTTTTACTTATTGTACACACTTGTACAAATGTTTCTGCTACATACGATGAAACAAAATAATTAGAACCCATTTATACAAAGATGTGGATCAACTTGCGCTTCATTTATTTAATGTAATATTTAATATCTAACATATATGTCATGACGGCATAAAACAAAATATCATCAAGTATTGTACAATTGTATCAATTTAAAATGGACAATAATTTTCTATTAAATTTAAGAAAAAGGAGAAAGGGGTTGGAGGTGGCTTGTGATAAACATCAGGATTAACAGCTGCCACTTAAACTCAAACTGACAGCGCTTGCGTGTTGCATCGAAATATAATTGTCGATGTATGCCAGTACAAGTTACCTCCCTTGTCCTATCAGTAAAGCGAACTCAAACTGATCAGGGCTAACACGTTTTTTATGAGACTTCTGGCAGGGTTATCTCATGTGTTAGAACAATTCATATCATATGTGTAAACCAAGGACATAAACTGCAGAGTTTCCATGTTTGTGTTCCTACAACATTGGTAACATGAGAGTGCGGATCACTAAACGGGAGGTTGCTCGTCAATATGATCCGTGTTTTATGTCTTCGTATGGAATAGAACCCCTTAAAAAATATGTTGCTATATTGTTATGAAAGATGTCATGCATTCGAAAATGTTAGGATTTCTGTTACTTTCTTCAATTCCAAGCACGAGTCCGGCTATTTCCTAGGATGTACAGTGTACGTGTTTATATACAGTAGACGACGCACTAACTAATATATACCTACTTACGATTGCAACCAAAAGTAGAACAAAAGGATGGGGAAAAACAGTTTTCGGTGTGCACTGAGTCAGAAGACGCAAGAAGAATTCCATAACGAGCTTAACCGTATGGCCACAAGAGGCTAGATGGGTCGTGATTTTCCACTTTCGTTACATGTGATACCCATACAAGAGTTAACGATCCCAATTTAACCTCTCACTCTTATGCAAATCATATTTTTTCTCAAAATCTGTAAAAACAAAAAATACGTACTGTAGTGTTATCTTGTTACTTACTGTAGTGTTATCTTGTTACTTACTGTAGTGTTATCCTGTTATCTTGTTACTTACTGTAGTGTTATCCTGTTACTTACTGTAGTGTTACCTTGTTACTTACTGTAATGTTACCTTGTTACTTACTGTAGTGTTATCTTGTTACTTACTGTAGTGTTATCTTGTTACTTACTATAATGTTACCTTGTTACTTACTGTAATGTTATCTTGTTACTTACTGTAGTGTTATCTTGTTACTTACTGTAGTGTTATCCTGTTACTTACTGTAGTGTTACCTTGTGTAGTGTTATCCTGATATCTTGTTACTTAATGTTATGTTATACTGTTACTTACTGTAATATTATCTTGTTACTTACTGTAGTGTTATCCTGTTACTTACTGTAGTGTTATCCGGTTATTTACTGTAGTGTTATCTTGTTACTTATTGTAGTGTTATCTTGTTACTTACTGTAGTGTTATCCTGATATTTACTGTAGTGTTATCCAGTTATCCTGTTACTTACTGTAGTGTTATCCGGTTATTTACTGTTGTGTTATCTTGTTACTTATTGTAGTATCCTGTTACTTACTGTAGTGTTATCTTGTTACTTATTGTAATGTTATTTTGTTAGTTAATGTAGTGTTATCCTGTTACTTACTGTAGTGTTATCTTGTAACTTATTGTAGTGTTATCTTGTTACTTACTGTAGTGTTATCTTTTTACTTACTGTAGTGTTACCTTGTTACTTACTGTAGTGTTATCTTGTAACTTATTGTAGTGTTATCTTGTTAATTACTGTAGTGTTATCTTTTTACTTACTGTAGTGTTACCTTGTTACTTACTGTAGTGTTATCTTTTTACTTACTGTAGTGTTACCTTGTTACTTACCGTAGTGTTATCTTGTTACTTACTGTAGTGTTATCTTTTTACTTACTGTAGTGTTACCTTGTTACTTACTGTAGTGTTATCTTGTTACTTACTGTAGTGTTATCCTGTTATTTACTGTAGTGTTATCCATTTATCCTGTTACTTACTGTAATGTTATCCTGTTACTAACTGTAGTGTCATCCTGTTACTTATTGTAATGTTATTTTGTTATTTACTGTAATGTTATATTGTAGTGTTATCCTGTTACTTACTGTAGTTTTATCTTGTTACTTACAGTAGTGTTATCTTGGTACTTATTGTAATGTTATTTTGTTAGTTAATGTAGTGTTATCCTGTTATTTACTGCAATGTTATTTTGTTAGTTAATGTAGTGTTATCCTGTTACTTACTGTAATGTTATCCTGTTATTAACTGTAGTGTCATCCTGTTACTTATTGTAATGTTATTTTGTGAGTTAATGTAGTGTTATCCTGTTATTTACTGCAATGTTATTTTGTTAGTTAATGTAGTGTTATCCTGTTACTTACTGTAGTGTCATCCTCTTACTTACTGTAATGTTATTATGTTAATAACTGTAATGTTATATTGATACTTACTGGTAGTGTTATCCTGTTATTTACTGTAGTGGTATTTTGTTACTTATTGTAGTGTTATCCTGTTACTTATGGTAGTGTAATCCTGTTATTTACTGTTACTTATTGTAGTGTCATCTTGTTGTTACTTACTGTAATGTTATCTTGTTACTTACTGTAGGGTTATCTTGTTACTTACTGTAGTGTCATCCTGTTACTTATTGTAATGTTATTTTGTGAGTTAATGTAGTGTTATCCTGTTATTTACTGCAATGTTATTTTGTTAGTTAATGTAGTGTTATCCTGTTACTTACTGTATTGTTATCTTGTTACTTATTGTAATGTTATTTTGTTAGTTAATGTAGTGTTATCCTGTTATTTACTGCAATGTTATTTTGTTAGTTAATGTAGTGTTATCCTGTTACTTACTGTAATGTAATCTTGTTACTAATTGTTTATCCAGTTATCCTGTTACTTACTGTAGTGTCATCCTCTTACTTACTGTAATGTTATTATGTTAATAACTGTAATGTTATATTGATACTTACTGTAGTGTTATCTTGTTATTTACTGTAGTGTTACCTTGTTACTTACTGTAATGTTATCTTGTTACTTATTGTAGTGTCAACTTGTTACTTACTGTAGTGTTATCCTGATATTTACTGTAGTGTTATCCAGTTATCCTGTTTCTTGCTGTAGTGTTGTCCTGTTCCTTCCTGTAGTGTTATCTTGTTACTTACTATAATGTTACCTTGTTACTTACTGTAGTGTTATCTTGTAACTTATTGTAGTGTTATCTTGTTACTTATTGTAGTGTCATCATGTTACTTACTGTAGTATTATCCTGTTATTTACTGTAGTGTTATTTTGTTACTGATTGTAGTGTTATCCTGTTACTTATGGTAGTGTAATCCTGTTATTTTCTGTAGTTTTATCCAGTTATCCTGATACTTACTGTAAGGTTATCTTGTTTATTACTGTAATGTTATCCTGTTATTAACTGTAGTGTCATCCTGTTACTTATTGTAATGTTATTTTGTAATTTACTGTAGTGTTATCCTGTTATTTACGGTAGTGTTATCTTGTTACTTATTGTAATGTTATTTTGTGAGTTAATGTAGTGTTATCCTGTTATTTACTGTAGTGTTATCCTGTCATCCTCTTACTTACTGCAGTGGTATCTTGTTACTTATTGTAATGTTATTTTGTTAGTTAATGTAGTGTTATCCTGTTATTTACTGTAGTGTTATTTTGTTACTTATTGTAGTGTTATCCTGTTACTTATGGTAGTGTAATCCTGTTATTTACTGTAGTTTTATCCAGTTATCCTGATACTTACTGTAATGTTATCTTGTTTATTACTGTAATGTTATCCTGTTACTTACTGTAGTGTCATCCTCTTACTTACTGTAATGTTATTATGTTAATAACTGTAATGTTATATTGATACTTACTGTAGTGTTATCTTGTTACTTACTGTAATTTTATATTGATACCTACTATAGTGTTATCTTGTTACTTACGGTAGTGTTATCCTGTTATTTCCTGTAGTGTTATCCTGTTATTCTCTTACTTACTGAAGTGTTATCTTGTTACTTACTGCAGTGTTATCTTGCTACTTACTGTATTGTTATCCTGTTATTTACTCTAGTGTTATCTTGATATTATTGTATTGTCATCTTGTTACTAACGGTAGTGTTATCCTGCTATTTCCTGTAGTGTTATCCTGTTATTCTCTTTCTTACTGAAGTGTTATCTTGTTACTTATTGTAATGTTATTTTGTTATTTACTGTAGTGTTATCCTGTTATTTACTGTAGTGTTATCTTGTTACTTATTGTAGTGTCATCTTGTTACTTACTGTAGTGTTATCCTGTTACTTATTGTAATGTTATCTTGCTACTTACTGTATTGTTATCCTGTTATTTACTCTAGTGTTATCTTGATATTATTGTATTGTCATCTTGTTACTAACGATAGTGTTATCCTGTTATTTCCTGTAGTGTTATCCTGTTATTCTCTTTCTTACTGAAGTGTTATCTTGTTACTTATTGTAATGTTATTTTGTTACTTATTGTAATGTTATTTTGTTAGTTAATGTAGTGTTATCCTGTTACTTAATGTAGTGTTATCTTGTTACTTACTGTAGTGTTATCTTGTTACTTATTGTAGTGTTATCCTGTTACTTACTGTGGTGTTATCTTGTTACTTACAGTAGTGTTATCTTGTTACTTTCTGTAGTGTTATCTTTTTACTTAATGTAGTGTTACCTTGTTACTTACTGTAGTGTTATCTTGTTACTTACTGTAGTGTTACCTTGTTACTTACTGTAATGTTATCTTGTTACTTATTGTAGTGTTATCTTGTTTTTTACTGTAGTGTTATCTTGTTACTTATTGTAATGTTATTTTGTTATTTACTGTAATGTTATATTGATATTTACTGTTGTGTTATCCTGTTATCCTGTTATTTACTGTAGTGTTATTTTGTTACTTATTGTAGAGTTATCCTGTTACTTATGGTAGTGTAATCCTGTTATTTACTGTAGTGTTATCCAGTTATCCTGTTATTTCCTGTAGTGTTATCCTGTTATTCTCTTACTTACTGAAGTGTTATCTTGTTACTTACTGTAGTGTTATCTTGCTACTTACTGTAATGTTCTTTTGTTACTTATTGTAGTGTTATCCTGTTACTTACTGTAATGTAATCTTGTTACTAATTGTAATGTTATCCTTTTATTTACTGTAGTGTTATCCTGTTATCCTCTTACTTACTGAAGTGTTCCCTTGTTACTTACTGTAGTGTTATCTTGTTTCTTACTGTAGTGTTTTCTTGTTACTTACTATAGTGTTATATTGTTAGTTATTGTAGTGTTATCCTGTTACTTACTGTAATGTTATATTGATACTTACTGTAGTGTTATCTTGCTACTTACTGTAGTGTTATCTTGCTACTTACTGTAGTGTTATCCTGTTACTTACTGTAGTATTATCCTCTTACTGTAGTGTTATCCTGTTACTTACTGTAATGTTATTTTGTTACTTACTGTAGTGTTATCCCGTTAGTTACTGCAGTGTCATCCTGTTACTTACTGTAGTATTATCCTCTTACTTATTGTAATGTTATCTTGCTACTTACTGTAGTGTTATCCTGGTACTTACTGTAGTTTTATCTTGTTACTTACTGTAGTGTTATCTTTTTACTTATTGTAATGTTATCTTTGTTACTTACTGTAGTGTTATCCTGTTACTCACTGTAGTTTTATCTTGTTACTTACTGTAGTGTTATCCTGTTATTTACTGTAGTGTTATCCTGTTATCCTCTTACTTACTGTAGTGGTATCTTGTTACTTATTGTAATGTTATTTTGTTACTTACTGTAGTGTTATCTTGTTACTTACTGTAGTTTTATCATGTTACTTATTGTAGTGTTATCCTGTTACTTACTGTAGTGTTATCTTGTTACTTACTGTAGTTTTATCATGTTACTTATTGTAGTGTTATCCTGTTACTTACTGTAGTGTTATCCTGTTATCATCTTACTTACTGTAGTGGTATCTTGTTACTTATTGTAATGTTATCTTGTTACTTATTGTAATGTTATTTTGTTATTTACTGTAGTGTTATCTTGTTAATTACTGTAGTGTTATCTTGTTACTTACTGTAGTGTTATCCTGTTACTTACTGTAGTGTTATCTTGTTACTTACTGTAGTGTTTTTTTGTTACTTGCTGTGGTGTTATCCTGTTACTTACTGTAGTCTGATCTTGTTACTTATACTAGCGTGATCTTGTTACTTACTGTAGTATTATCTTGTTACTTACTGTAGTGTTATCCTGTTACTTACTCTAGTGTGATCCTGTTACTTACTGTAGTGTGATCCTGTTACTTACTGTAATGTTATCTTGCTACTTACTGCTGTGTTGTTGCCTTGCCCACCAATGAGGTTCTTTCGCTGCGCAACTAAGCACATCCGGATGATCTATGATCCGTTTATATAGATCAGTACTCCCAGATTTAGGCGTACCAATCAACATGAAGTATGGCAGACAGGGAAGCCTTTGCTTGGAAATGATTTTGCATATTTGGTTGTCTTTACCAAGATTATTAAAACAGGTGTTTTGTATTTTTTCCTGTTGAACATCTGTAAGATTTATCTTTTCATACCAACATGGGTTCTTAAATTCAGTCAGGAAGTTCGGCGGATCCTAAAACAAATAAAAAAAACAAAATTAATTGATAATTAATGAAATGATAAGATAAAGAAACGAGTATATCAAAGTTTGAGCAAAATGTTAATTTGGACAGAATATGAACATAGGAAAAGTTTAAACGATGACGTTCAGTTGTCTTTGAAACGTGTAAGTCGTATTAGTATATTAATTTAATCAAGGGGTGTAGTATATCTATTGAATTGCTAACAGTAGTACAGGGATCCTTAATCCCGAACAAAAACAATCACATTATACAGCAAAAAGGAAAGTTTTAATATTTTATTGACATCATGTCTTCAACTGCTAAAATCAAGTGGTAAAAGTTATTAAATAGAAACTCAAAGTTAAGTATTCTTTATCACTACTTAGCGTGCGTCTTTAACCGCAGACTGTAATGCACCGAGTTGATACAATGCTACCCGGATCTCTATGTATATTCCCAAGAAAGTTAAAATGAAAACAAAGTATTCCAGTCAAAAATTTAAGAATATTCCGTAATCAATAGTTTTGACGGTTGTCTGATGTCGAACAAACTGATTGGCTGACAGTGACGAGCAACGACCAATCATATTAACGAGTCAGTCGTTTAGATTGTTGTCTGGCTAAAAATGATGTCTTACAGCCGCGCTCAACATCAAAAACGTTTTAAGTTTTTTGAATATTAGTCCAAAATGCTTTTTATACAGACACATTGTTGATGATTTTTACCTAAAAAAATACATATAAAAAAATCAAGAATTACGAATGTCCTCTCATTGCTTGTCTATAGAGGCAGGACGTTATAATAGCATAGAAAGACCTCAGAGGTTATGAACTCATTGTTTATTAGATGTGATAAAGGATGAATTTCTTTTTTTACTTATATGTCCTTTATATCAAATATTAAGAGTTAAATTCATTAAAAGGTACTACTGGTGTAGGCCATCTGACTTCAAGTTAACTCAGTTATTAAGTGTACAGAACAATAAGGAATTGAATAATGTATGTAGGTTTATTTTTGAAGCAAAACATTTCGATTTGAGATCAAGAAACCAATCAAGAAGTAATTATTTGTACAGTTGTAATGATATAAAATACATTACTTACATGATCTTATGATTATATGTACCTGTGCTTTTTATACAGCATTTTCTTTGCACTGATTGTACGCCATGACATATCATGTAATTTGATTGATTGGCTGATGAGCAAAATTGCTCAAGGCCTAATAAAGAACTTGAACTTGAATCTCTGAGTGCCAACATTTTTAATTTACCTGTAGGGCAACTTGTTTTGATAAGGGTTATAGTCTTTTTCTAAAAAGTGTCTGAGATCCAACAGGTGAATCTACCTGTAAAACCTACCTGTTGGAACTCAAACACACATAGTATTATACTAAATATATACGTTGTTAACTTTTTAATTTACGTAAGTTTTATATTTTTGATAATATTAACAAGCTGATCGTGAAGTATTTAATTTAATACTAGTTGAACTGATATTTCAATTACAGTTGAATAACCTAATTATACTGAAAAATTAATTAAAATTGAACAACACGTTAATTACATGTATTACATACATCGGCTCATTCCCTGAACACCAACTCTGGACAATTGAAAGGAAGGTGTTTATATAGGAAATCCTTTGAAGTTTAGCTATAGCCTGTTTCAACTAAGAATGTCAACTGATTTTGTAGATATGATAGATGGATAAAAAGTTTCTATTCCTACATATAATTGTAATACACATTTAATACAGCACTAAAAGATAGGGATTATTAAACATAAATATACACAGTAAACCTTTCTGGAGCTAAAGTAGATGAAGAATTTAGCATGAATCATGATGATTTTAGTTGGAATGGATTTTTGGAATTCAGAAGTTTTGCCAAAAAGTATAATATCTTCCTTTATTTCGAATGTTTGGTCAGTTTTTAAGTATATCCATCTACGTATGTCTTGCCAGAAGTTATTTGTTATTTGACAAAAAGATGTTCTATAGTTTCTTTGCTTTCTTGGCATAAATTACATAAATCACATTGTTTGATTCCAATTATTTTCAAATAATGATTAAGTGGAAGTATTCTTGAAAGAAGCCTGAAAGTGAACCATTGAATGCTAGTTTTAAGTCCATATATATCAAGTTTTCTAAATCAATCTTGAACAATCTTGAACAATTGTTGAGCGTTTTATTCTATCAATTGGTGATTGCCAGAAAAAATGTATTTTTTTGTTGTTGTTCAATGATTGAATTAAGTCTTTACTTGGAGTAGGGAGAGATAGAAACAGGTGATTCATTTTTGCAATGTTAAGAGATTTAAGAACAGTTATTCTCCCTATAGGTATTTCAATTCTTCTTGACCATTGATGTAACTTGCCATCTATAAAACTAAATAAATTTGATGAAATTTACAGTAACCATGTCTTCTAAATTGACAGAGAAATCAATCCCAAGTAAGGTAATTTGGTTGTTCCCCATTTTAGTTTCCACCTTCGATGGTATACATCAGCACTAAAGTTTTTGCTACCTATCCAACTGACATTTGTTTTTTCAGTATTTACTTTTAACCCTGATATTTTAGCATATTTAACATATAAAGATTTTGTGCCATTTACAATAAAGGATGTGTCATCAGCGAACTGTGAGAGCCCGTGTTCTTTATTATTTATGTGTATGCCCTTAGGTTTTTTTTACCATTCAAGTTCAAGTTTTATTTCCGAATGCAAATCAGCATATAGGTTAATTGATACATAGAATACAAAACATATTTCAAATTTTCAAGATGGCGGATGACAATTCCATATAAGCAATTATCACATAAAAAGAATACATAATTTAGCAATATTACTGCACGAGGGTTTTTCTTTTGGCGGTAGCATATTTTAAATATAGCTAATATTCCAGCTACCAAAAGAAATAAGTAAGATGATTCCGGATCACCTTGTCTACAGCCCCTTTTTATGTCTACAAAGTTGGATAAAAAAAAACATTCTGTATGATAGCTGAGGAAGTACTTGTATTAAAACATAACAGATAATAATATCAAACTGAAGTCACACAAGTTAAACACAATCCATAGAAATCTGAAAATAAGTTCAAGTTTAACTAATATATGACAATAAATATATGACTGATTCAGAAAACTGTTCTAAATATTAATTATTATCTTGCAATTATTAGCAGTTATTGATTATCTGAATACTTACATCAGAAGTTGATTTACCTGTGCAATGTACCTGTGCACCATTTCTGCAATAGACTATTACTCACTATCATCACAACTGGCCACCTATGTAAACAGGTGACTTTAAGCAGAGTTGGTGTTAAGGGAAGACCTCCATATATCTTATCAGTAGTCATTTGCTTAGAAAACCAAAACTGTAGGTATTTATTAGTAGCTTACCGGCGTAGAAGCAATGCGGTTTTAGAAAAAATAGTATTATTGTTTTTTGAATAATAGGAAAAAGAAATATCAAAGAAATTTTAAAATGAAGAAAAGCTACTTTCAGGAGTTTGAAAACTTTGGGAATAAACGGAAATATGGATGTATGGCTTAGAATAATTTTAAGAGACAACATTTTTCAGGTGAGAATTGGCAATGCCCTCTAACAGGTATCCAGGCATCAGTTTCTTAAACGTTTCATTATCTTAGGAAATATCCCATGTTTTTCCATATGATAACATTATTACGAAATCTAGTAAAAGACATTTTCCTTAAATTTAGTATTGCTTTACTAACATAAGAGACATTTAAGAAAGGACTTTCCTTAATTGAGGGAAGTTCATAAAACGTGTGGCTATGAGAATGGTACCCTATAGGCGAGCTGTATCTGCCCCACCCTTTGCAATATCTCGATAAGTTACATCACGTCAGATCTAGACCAAAAAAAGCGAATACGTCACAGTATGCAAATTAGAGTGATACATGTATCTATATTCTAAGTCCAGTCGTTATGTAAAAAGCATGTAAAACTGTATCCTCCAAGCTAGTCAAAATCGAACACTAATGACAAACGTGGGGCTTTAAAGTATAAACCGTACCAATTAAAAAACTATTAAGGTTAAATTTAAACAAGGCACATTTGTAATACGGACATTTATTTATTTATTTATTTCCAATTCAAAAGACCCAAGGGTCCACTTACAGAATGGATAACAACATTACAACACAAGTATAATATACCACAGTCAGTTATGCATGTAACACACACTAAAACATACTCATATGTAAAACAAAAGGAATTAGTGATAGCAAATATTCATAAACCGTACTTTGAACTCGGAGAGAGGAAGGAACAAAACATATCACAGTCTGGTGCAAAATCAAGATAGTTAAAATTACATTGGATCCTGTTTAAAATACTATACTTTCTAACGTTTATTCTACTTCTCTGGCAGTAAAACTGGTTAAAACGAATTGATCGTAGATTACGACCAGGGACTAAAAAACACATTTGCTTGACTAAATATGGACAATCAAAAGCACTATTAACACATTTGTAAAGAAATACACAGTCTAAACGCCACGATTACTGATTTAAAAGGGATTAATACATTATTATGGATGTATTTGGAATGGAGGCTTACACTGAATTTCAAGATAGTAACTCGAAATTTCTTACTTACTCGTAACTTTCAGATAATAACTCGAAATTTGAAGATAATAATAACTGTTAAAACCAGAATCTGTTCAATCTGGACTTTGTGTAAACCGGCAAACATATGTGGTCTTTAATTCTATAGCTTTATTGATTAAACTTCGAACTCATTCAGTAAACCGGCTCTGTTTCCTTGTCTTATACCTTCTTATCATTAATAAACATACTCTCTGTGAACCGGCAACACAACACGTTCTAGTCTAGTACAACCCTTATTACTAGGCAGGAAAGTTATCAGTTGACCAATCATTTTTAACTCTCCCAGATATCATAATACATTTTCTTTGTGATATTTTTTTCATATCGATGGCGATAATTGAAATGATAAACGCATATTTCTTGTGAATATCATATTTTTCCGTTATAATTTTTGTTGTTGAAAGTTGAAATTGTAGTAGAACTAAAGCAGACAGTGATGTAGATTAAAAGAAAGAATGTTAAATACTGTACATGTATATAGAGAGTATTATACCGGGACACAAAAGCAGGCTTATTAGTCCGGAGTTTAATCAATGATCTAAAATAGTTAAAGTCCAAATAATTTGGCCGGTTTACACAATGATCTGGATTGGGCAGAATCTGGTTTAAAAAAAATCCAAAGTATATCAAACTGTGTTAAATTATTAAGCTTTCATATATTTTAAAATTCCCAAGATTACACAAAGTGCTTCTAGATTTCAATCATAGGCCGTTTGACCCTTCTATGCATTGACCATGCATGCTCAAATTAAAGAAAAAATACAAAATGAAATATTCATTTATTTGTATTCCTACAGCTTCGGGAGGAATAGCCTCCTCCCTCCACTTTAAGGCCCACCGTTGCTTCGCCCCTGGACCTAAACGCTAGGTCGCCCCACCATATGAAAATCCTTATCTTGAAATTTCAAGTTATTATCTTGAGTTATTATTCTGAAATTTCGAGTTATTATTTCAAAATTTCAAGTTAGTTTGAAATATCGAGTTATTATCATGAAAATTCGAGTTATTAAGTCGAAATTACGAGTTATTTTTTTGAAATTTCGAGTTATTATCTCGATATTTAAAGTTATTTTCTCGAAATTTCGAGTTATTATCTCGAAATTTCGAGTTATTATTTTGAAATTTTGAGTTATTGTCTCGAAATTTCGAGTTAGTCGAAATATCGAGTTATTATCTCGAAATTTCAAGACAATAACTCGAACTTTCGGGTTATTATCTTGAAATTCCGAGTAATTAACACGAAAAAACGAAATTATTGTCTTTAAATAAAGAATTTTTCTTTTCTCAAAGTGACCTTTCTTATGAGATTTTCTCTTTGATTTCAATTATTTTCTTACATTTTTGGTTTCCTTTTCTTTCATTTTCGACATTGTATAAATTAAATTTCCGGCATTTAACTTTCACAAAAGATCGCTCATTTGTGATTAACAAGTGCTAAAACGTTACAGTCTTCGTCATACACGTATATATGTTCCCTTATCGCATTTTTTTTGTCTTTTTACAAACTTTTTACTTTGAAAGCAAAATCAGATAATACAAGAATGGTAAGGGACTACATATTTCGCACAGTTATAGGGATATTTCACTGTTATTTCCGACATTTTATGTTATTCATATTCATCTATTTTTCTTCATACTTCAAAAATAAGGTGACACTTTTCAGTGTTTAGAAGATGTACGTAACACTTTAAGGTTTTGACCATATATATCATACCAAACGTTATCTAAGAAAGTGTGTAGTTTAAAACACCGGAAAATCTCATATCTTCAATAAGATTTATCAGTTTTGAAATATGCGATATCAAAGTTTTACTTTCTACACAAACAATGTACGTATCAAACGTGTCGCAACGTTTCACGACCGACTGGTCCCTTTATCAAGCTATTCCTGAGTGAGCGATTTGTATTATTTGTATTAAATCTCAGGAGAATGTTTAGGTGAAAATTGCAGCCTTTATATGAAACAGTATATATTTGACTTCCCATTGCTTCCTAAAACAACACCTGCCTATTGTTGTTAAATGTGTTGGCACTCAGAGAACACTCCATAGGTACATGTGAGGGTGATAATTCGTTTACACTTCGTCATTGTGGTTTTGAGTTCCCTAATGACACTGTAGTGACGAGATTTTTCAGTTTTCATGGCTTCTATTTCAATAACTAGACGCTTTTCGGACTGTATTCGGTCCTTCAGAGAACCTTTTCAACCTCCCCTAGACGTTCTATCACAGTGTGCATTGCTTTGTTTAGGATCCCAGTATCACCCGATGTCATCAGGTTTTGTGTGGTAATAGAGGGGTTGATTGTAATTTGTATATTGGTCAAAATGTCTTTCATTCTGGTGTCCTCCTCTGAAGCCTAGCCGATTCCTTTAGTAAACACGGTAGATATTTCCGTTCCATCACCACAAATAAACATTTGTATAATATGACAGTCCCTTGCATACCTTTCAGATTTTGAGCTAACTTGGGTAGATTTTCTGGTAATTAGTTTACGGTAAGGACAGTTCCTGATACTAGATGCTCTTTTAGACAGCATTTACCTTGGCCACGTTATAACATTGTCATCATAGCTCGTGAGTGACAACAACATAGCTATGTAATCATCTCGGGGTAGATTTCTCAGTTTTTTCATCAATATTTGTTACAAACTGTTGGTCATGTATTGGATTATCATGTCCTGACGGGTCAGAGACGGAAGATGGGAAAACAAATTCACAAGTTCTTGGGTACCACTAGTACTAATACTACTCACGGACGACGAGCGGTCGATCGTCTGTTGAGCCAAAACATCATTGTTTACCTCTGTGTCTTCAGTATTCCCTCATCCAGCACTTCGTTGGTGGCTATTGCTACCGTCCATCGTTGTATTCGACATATCAGTATAACTCAGTCCATTAGAATTCACAGAAATGTTCGATGGTTGTTCGAGGTGATCACACATGTTGTTATCGGTGGCCATTTAAAAAATAAAGTATATCCATGATTCATTACTTCTTATATTGCCCGTCTCTAAAACCTTCAATTTTAGCTTTATCAACATTGACCTCCAAATTCGAAGTTCTACTGTATTTCTGGGGGGAGTCTAACACACTTCGCAAACCATTAGAGTATTTGCAAACAAAACCATATCACCAGCATACATTGACAGCAAACGATTAAGCATTTTTAACTACATACTAGGACAATTATGATTAATAAAATTAGTTTCCAAATCATTTTCATACAAGGAAAAGAGTACAGGAGATAATATGTCCCCTTGTAAGAAACCGTAATTGTTTGGGGATCGGTCGCTCAACTGGCCGTTGAATTTCACGCATGATTTTTCATTTTTATACAAAGAAAACATAATCTTTTAAATATTACCTTGAATTCCATGTGCTATCAATTTACTCCGCAATGTGTCTCTGTCAATGAATTCAAATACTTTTCGAAAATCTACGAAACAACAATAATGTCTGTCCTTATTGTTTAGTTTCCGGTTAATGAGGATTTGTAAAACACATATGGCGTCCATCGTTGACCTTCACCTTCTTATCCAAACTGAGCATTTGTCAAAATACAGTTTTCTTTTTCAAGTTCCATACTTCTGTTATCAAAAACACTAGCAAAGAGTTTACCAAAACAACTGACTAAAGATATTCCATGATTATCATTCGTATCATTGACACAACATTTCTTAAAAATTGGTCCTATAGAAGATTGGGGAAAATCCAGATCAAAAAATAACATTGAACAATCCTTGTAAATATGACAGTAATACTTCTTTCCCACGAATGAAACATGAATGATCAAATCATCACTACTACTTTTATTAAACTTCAAATTATCGATAGCTTTATTTACTTCTTGCGCTGTGGTGTAACTATCAAGATCCTCTTATACGTTGTTAATTAGCTATATTGTGTGGATTGTATAATTAACTAATTTTACAAGTTTGTTTAGTGATGCTATTCTAAAACAATGCTGTATTATATTAGCTGATGTGTGATCAAACACTACTGTTGACTTGCTTGTGCACTGTTGCCACCTGTTATATGTAACTAACGTTTCTTATTGTTATCCCCGCAGGTTCGGTGAACAGTAGACCTTCTGGATATCACAGCATGACCTTCTGGATACCACAGCATAGACCTTCTGGATACCACAGAATAGACCTTCTGGATACCACAGCATAGACCTTCTGGATACCACAGCATATACCTTCTGGATACCACAGCATAGACCCTCTGGATACCACAGCATAGACCTTCTGGATACCGCAGCATGTCCGTAATAGCTAGAAGCCTGTGTGGGGCTCCTGCAGAATCGTGGGTTTTCTTCGGTGATTGTTTTTGTAAGGAGAAAAAGAAGAAGCAGAAATTATACTGCTCGACCTAAACGCTCCGCACTTTGTTTCTCTTTCTCATACCGACGTTTTCAGCGGGTGTCTTCCCAATCGTCGTCATCATACAAACTTAGATGTCACAAGGACGGTAAACTTATAAATAGATAAAAAAAAATACTGCTACCAGCCGAACGACTGACACATTAATATGATCACCAGTCAATATACAGTGTATTTCTGAACAAGCGGTGCATTGTACCACCAGGCCGGTTTGAGGCATCTTCTTACTTGTTTCTTGATAATTTGAGTTTATTTTCATGTTAAAACAACAAATATTCCGACCAGGTTTCTGAGAGGAAAAATCCAGTTATAAAAATAACATTGAACAATTATTCTAAATATGGCAGTTATAATCAAATCCTCACTACAACTTTAATTAAACTTCAAATTATCGATAGCTTTATTTACTTCTTGTGCTGTGGTGTAACTATCAAGATCCTCGTATACGGTGGACATTAGCTATATTGTGTAGATTGTATAATTAACGAATTTTACCAGTTTGTGTACATGTAGTGATGCTATTCTAAAACAATGCTGTATTATGTTATCTGATGTGTGATCAAACACTAGTGTTGACTTGCTTGTGCACTGTTGCCACCTGTTATATGTAATTAACGTTTCTTATTGTTATCCCTATATTTACAGGCAATTCCGGACAATGTTTCTAGATTTACAGGCAATTCCGGACAATGTTTGTATATTTACAGGCAATTACGGACAATGTTTCTAGATTTGCAGGCAATTCCGGACAATTTTTCTAGATTTTCAGGTTAATCCGGACAATGTTTCTAGATTTGCAGGCAATTCCGGACAATGTTTCTAGATTTACAGGCAATTCCGGACAATGTTTGTATATGTACAGGCAATTACGGACAATGTTTCTAGATTTACAGGAATTCCGGAAAATGTTTGTATATTTACACGCAATTCCGGACAATGTTTCAATATTTACCAGCAATAACGGGCAGTGTTTCTATATTTGCAGGCAAATATGTACAATGTTTCTATATTTACAGACAAATACGTACAATGTTTCTATATTTATATTTACAGACAAATACGTACTCAAACAGGTAAAAACGTTTGATTTTTTTTACACAAACAGATAAATAAGTACATTTTTTTTTACAACAGTTAAATACGTCCAAATCTTTCCACAAACATGTCTATACGTAAAATCTTAAGCCTTTTGTTTATACTGAACAAGAAAATTCTTACCTTATTTAAAAGGTTTCCTTTTGAAGATTTCATAAACGCTCCGTTATAGGTGATGTTTGGTGTTTTAGTATCGTTCCTTTCCATCAGTTGGGTGATTGATAAACCGGTGTTTGAAGAGTCACCCGCCACAACGTTCATCATGTTGCCCTGTGAACTAGACATTGCACCTGTCCAATGTTTATTTCCATTGGACAGTGTCCCATAGAGTACATGAATGACGTCGACATCAACAAAAAATTTGATTAGTAATACCAGAAACACAACTACACATCCAGCAGACAGACGTTTCAAAAAAGAATGTTTGTATGGACCGATCATGGCAGTTAAATGATACACGCTATCACTCAGATCAGGTTGGCGTTTAAACTACTATAAAACCCAGATGTTACCCCGCAATCCGGTTAACGTCTGACTGACAACACACATCACGTATCTGTACATGTATATGTGTATTCTTCTGTAGAACCAAACCTTCTATATCACGTCTACTTCTAGTGATTACGAATGACTAAACCTACATTTTGTGTCTTACCACAGACACAAATAATTCATTTCAATTGTCTCCAACATACCTACCTGACCATGCAATGCAACGGGTCTAGTATTGAGTCGCGATATTGACAATTAAGCCGTGTGAGATCATATTCCTAATAAGTCTATACGAGTTAAACAACTTGATAAACACTTTAAAGCTTTCGAGCTTATTGGTATATGTTGTGTTCTCTATTCTCTATTGTGAAAGAAAAGCAGAAAATTGCTTTTTAAGAACAAAGGAAGGCAATTATATCGCACAGAACACCACAATATTTTTCGGAGTCTATCCAGGTTCCAAATACGTTTCTTTACAATATGTGAATAAAAAGGTGATTTTTACCGGAGTCTTCTCTAGGTTCCCGATACGTTTCCTTACAATATGTGAATAAAAAGGGATATTTACCGGAGTACTCTCCAGGTTCCCACAACGTTTCCTTACAATATGTGAATAATAAGGGATTTTTACCGAAGTCTTCTCCAGATTCCCAATACGTTTCCTTACAATATGTGAATAAAAGGGGATTTTTTTTTTTACCGGAGTCTTCTCCAGGTTCCTAATACGTTTCTTTACAATATGTGAATAATAAGAGATATTTTACCGGAGTCTTCTCCAGGTTCCCAATACGTTTTCTTACAATATGTGAATAAAAGCAGTAAAATGTTACCTACTTGGCCAATACAGAAATAAACAATTAATAATGTTTTTAATTATTAAGCATGTGCCAATCAAAAAGAAAGTCATGACAAACGCAGAATTAATTACAGAAATAATTTTGTTTATTTTTTAAGCAACATGCATGCAAATAAAATAATCCTAGTCAGTCTGTAGCTCTGTGATATTTGTATCGATAATTAGAAAGTCGCTCTCAGAAAATAAAATAATGTCCGTAAATGATTTACTTATTGGATCAACAAGGTACGCTGATAACTTCAATAAAACGTATTGGCTATCTATATGAAACACTGACTGACTGTCCAACTGCACAAATCGTGTCGAACGTGAAGTATAACAGTCCACTGCTTCTGCTCTGTCCGGCAGGAAAAATAAACAATTCACCTAAATTTCATTCTAGTCATTGTTGTTGAGACAATTCCTCATCATACGTGTTTATGCTGTCAATTTTCTTTTCGGTATGGTAACGTTAGACCGCCCATTTCAAACGCGTCCTGGGCTGACGCAGATAATTTCACAGTGCTATTTCCGACCTTCTGAAACTGATCATTGCTTCATTCCAGCAGTTGACTGTGTCAATTGTCTCAGGGGAATGCTGCTCGTTGACAGAAAACTGGGGTTTCCTGGTAAAAATGGTTGTTTTGTAAAAATAAACTAAATCATTTCTAAAAGTATTTCACAGAACTCACCACTTGCTTCTCCGCTGAACATCATTAATGTATCAAAATATATAAATAATACTGATAAACAAGAAAAATCAGAAAAGCTGCTGGACACCATATCCTCAGATTAAAACCTTAACTGACAGTACAACAACCACGAGGGACCGCATCCTGCACACTTGAATATATTCTTAAAATATTAATGGCATTAATTTTGACACTCAATAATTGCCCTTAGGCGAGAAAATATACATTAAACAATTGGAATTCTCTTCCATTACATATTAGTAATAACCCTTCCATTTCCCATTTAAAAGCCTTTCTGAAGTCTAAAAGTAATAATCATGGCGGTGCTTTGTGATATACTAATTTTGTCAATAGTTGATTTAGTGGTGATGTATTCTACGTAACTTGTATATACATTTTAACCTTTTTCGAGTGTCCATTTACAGGACTGCTGGCATTTTCATCTACTATTCCATAGTTATATTTTACAGAATCGTGTTCCACATACTCATTGCACTAGAGCAATATGATATTGCCATCTGATGATCATATGTATAGTGATATATAGTTATATGTTAATAATCTCTTGCGGTTCAACAACCTGGTAGTCTAAAGAGGCAGACCACTCATCAAAAACTCGGTATTTCGGAAACCGTTCTGTTTAGATGCAAGAGCCTGTAAAGTATACACAATCTGAACTGTAATCACCAGCAATTACAGAACAAGTCATGTGCTCAGAGTGTGTGTATACATCTACACCATCATAGTTGGGAGAGGAATTTCTCACTCTTCGTCCTTTCTCAAACAGAACAGCTACCCCACCACCACGTCTGTAAAGTCCAACACTGTGAAGGAGTTCATGTCCAGTTGGTATTAGTTCAGTTAGTACCTGGTATCGTACGAAACTGCAGATCATCGTAAGTCGGTCATTCCTCTGAATTTAGTGTCATTGAACTGTCGCTAATTGAAGAATAAGTCACTGTCCATCGGAGATTTTGTAACATCTCAAGACACAGATATTCTGGCATTAACAGAACACTGGTTAGGTTCACATATCGATGAGCAATGTCGGAATCTATGCGGAGGTATCACAACGTAAGTGAACGATAGTTTTGATGCCTAATATATCTCCTGGTGCAGTATATCAATGCAAGAGTGTGTGCGAGGATGGACCAGATTAACAGTGTTCCGGCCAGAAAGGTTACCGACACGGGGCCGCGCTGGGCGTAACATCGATTACACGTGGTATTCACCTGGCATCCTCATCCTGTCCTGCCCGTTTACCACGCCTTGTTCGAAACTTATTGGTCGAAATCGACTTCTTCAGACCCTCCTTAAACGGTTTACTGATATCAGGACACACTGGTCTAAAAACCAGGAGAACAGATCTACTATACTTTAATATATCTGGCCATGATCTCAACCTGCACTGATTGATAAAAGTCCAAAATTTAACAATTAGGAAATCCCCTGTATGATATGAATATAATTAGCAAAAATATTAGGTTATCTTAACTGACTAGATGTTCAGAAAACAAATGGACGAGTGTGCGTTCGTGAAAGGACGTTCTTGTTTTCAACAAATATTGCAATATGATCTACTAGTATACGTCAGCCCTTCCAACAACAAAATATATTCAGACATTCTCGTCCAGAGATCAGACATGTGAAAATTAATGAAAAATTATGAATTACGAATTTGAACGATAAATGATCCCGAACTATTTAAACGATGATATGACAAAGATAAGCTTTGGAAAGTTGGTATATCCGTGGAAAAAAAAAACTTCGTGAGGAGCTTACGGGAGCAAGCCTTATCCGGAAGTCCGCTTATCGGAACATTCGACTGCAAATAACAAAAAAGGATTGTATAGACATTTTCACAACAACTAATTAAGTTTGCACAAATCCAGCATTTATTTTTTTTTCAATTATAAAATCGTGTTGAATAAAACAAAGGTTGACGTGGGATGAATAAGCGTAAATATTATGATAGAGATGTTAAAAGAAGCCAAGAATTCCTTTGGGGTCATTAACCACAGAGTCAAAGTGGTGATTCGAGGTGTATGATGCCTATTCGAGAGTGATCAGGTATGATATTGCTGATTGCAATAAATTAATGTTTTGCACCCCTGGGCGACACAAACCAAAATCGTTAAAAATTGATACTGCCCTTTTCTTGACGTTGAGCTTTCAAGGTATGTCTGTTACGCCTGGTTAGCCCGTTGTCAGTATGTGACAAGATTCATTATTCAGAGGGTGGTTGTAAGACCTAACTCATGTTATTGAAAATACCTGTTAACTAAGATAAATAGTTAACTGAGGTAAATAGAAACACATGTTAACTCGGGAAACTACAAACACATGTTAACTCGGGTAACTACAAACACATGTTAACTCGGGTAACTAGAAACACATATTAACTCAGGTAACTAGAAACACATGTTAACTCTAGTACATGTAACTAGAAACACCTGTTTACTCAGGTAACTAAAAACACCTGTTTACTCAGGTAACTAGAAACACCTGTTTACTTAGGTAACTAGAAACACATGTTAACTCTAGTAACTAGAAACACATGTTTACTTTGGTAACTAGAAACACCAGTTTACTCATGTAACTATATACACATGTTAACTCGGGTAACTAGAAACACATGTTTACTCAGGTAACTAGAAACACATGTTTACTCCGGTAACAAACATTTGTTTACTCCGGTAACTAGAAGCACATGTTGACTCTGGTAGCTAGAAACACCTGTTTACTCAGGTAACTAGAAACACATGTTAACTCAGGTAACAAGAAACACCTGTTTACTCGGGTAACTAGAAACACCTGTTTACTCACGTAACTAGAAACACATGTTAACACTGGTCACTATAAACAAATGTTAACACGGTCAACTACAAACACCTGTTTACTTAGGAAACTAGAAACACATGTTTACTCCGGTAACTAGAAACACCTGTTTACTTAAGTAACTATATATACATGTTAACTCTGATAACTAGAAACACCTGTTTACTTAGGTAACTATATACACATGTTAACTCGGGTAACAAGAAACACCTGTTTACTCAGGTAACTAGAAACGTATGTTAAAACTGGTAACTATATACACATGTTAACTCGGGTAACTAAAAACACCTGTTTACTCGGGTAACTAGAAACACCTGTTTACTCAGGTAACTAGAAACACATGTTAACTCTGGTAACTCGAAACACCTGTTTATTCGGGTAAATAGAAACACCTGTTTACTCGGGTAACTAAAAACACACGTTTACTCAGGTAACTAGAAACACACGTTTACTCAGGTAAATGATCCGTAAATAAACTTTGGCTCTGTAATGACATTTGCCACGATACACAGACACAATTCATCACAACGGACTTATACAACACAGACACAACATCTGGTGAACACGTTCGACTGACGTTTCATCGTTATCCTCCTATACCTAGTAGTATTATCATATATATTTACCTTACAACTGCCATATGTAATCCCGATACTTACACACTTTAGATGTGCTTATATAAACACAGATGGCTTTTTCCAATAACTCAGTTTCGTATATCTTTATCTAAATTCCTGGTAAATCGGACATGAGCTGTATTATATATATATTAGGCATGTTAGTCTAGTGGTAAATGTAGGACGCCGGGCTCGTGATAGAAGGGTTGCGGGTTCGCGTCACGGCACGGAACTGTGTTGTTTCAATGAACAAGATATTTTACTCCGCTTTTTTCAGTCTGCTCAGCTGTAAATGAGTATGTGGTTGGGCAGTGCTAGAATTGTTAAATGCTAGCTGTTAGCGCCGAACTGGCAGCACCGACTGTATGCTCCCCAGGGAGCTGAGAAAGATATTGGCTGGTTGAAAAGGCCCTATAACCACGGACCATACTTTGTTAACCGCGTTGAGACGACCTACGAACTAGTATGTTATAATCTGCGATAGAATCCTTATCAATCGTGAATTCGCCTGATTCCCTGAACCAACTCTGCTTAAAAAATATATGTTTACATAGGTGATCAATAACTGCTAATAATTGCTAAAAAACAAACAATATTTATAACAGTTTTCAGAATCAAACAAATTTATTATTAGAGTTCCAATCCCAAGCTGTTGAATGGGTAATGTATAAAACAGCACCACATTTCGGAGAATTATCATAATTTGCTCTGTACTTTAAAACATCAACCTCTTTACTCAGTGAATGTGAACTTTGTATTCAGAATTTGTCATTGTCTTAGTTAAACTTCTTTTATTTCAAATTTGTGTGAATTATCATATATGTATTATGATATATTAGTTAAACCTGTACTTATTGTCAGATTTGTATTAATTGTGTGTAACTTGTGTGATATTATTATCTGTTATTGTGTGCTTTGATACATCAACAACAAGATGGCAAACGCTCAGATCAACGTTTCGTGCATCACCAACAGAAGAGGTGGACAGAACATTTCCCATGATGTATTCATCTACAAATACATAGAAACGGCGACAGAAAATTCTGGAGACGTTCAACCTCAGGTTGTTCAGCATCCCTCTCGACAGTAAACAACATACCAGCAAACTTCGGAAGACATCCACACAACCACTCCGCAGACCCAGACAATGTTGTTGCTAAACAGATAATGAACCAGATCACCAACCGCTGCGTAGAATCTATCAGACCCATACTTTCCATCTTCGACGAGGAACTCAACCAACTCCGAGACAACGACTAGGATAACACTTCCAAAACCGTGGTCCAGCGACTGCCAATATTTTACACTGTCGAATCATCTCTCTACCGTGCTCGCCGCAAACAGACTCTTCCACTACCAAAGACCTTGGCCGTCATCATCTTGGATGGAAGATGGACAGAAATATCTACAGGCGAACCATTTCTCCTTTTCGACGACGGTGAACAGAACAACAGAATGATTGCATTCGCTACATCATCACCAGACGTTTAAAGACATACAGAACGTGAATGACATCAACCGGATCCAGAGAGATGCAGGAGGCACTATTCAACCACGAAAGAAGAGATACGCCACACGCCTGGCCACCCTTAAAAGACCGTTATCAGACTGGAATTATCGACCTGATGGTACACGCCGATTCAGCATCACAGCTTCTGTATCTTGGATAGAATGTTTTGTGCTAGGGACTTTAGTGATATATATAGAGAATGTGATTTGTGCTAGAGACTTCAGCTTCATTAAGTGGTTTTCTGTTTATATTTATGTTTAATAAATATCTTTTAGTGCTGTATTAAATGTGTATTGCTGTTATATGTATGAATATAATTTTTATTTTATTGCTGACATTAGTATCAATGTGGCCTAAATCAAGGAATTTTATTTTTCATATAATGTAATGTTATTTTTCTTTTTCAGATAAAGTAAATATTAATATTTAATGATTATTTTCTATTACTTAGTGCTGTATTAAATGTGTATTACAGTTATATGTATGAAAACAAACTTGTTATCCATTTTATTAAGATAAACGTTTGTTGTCAGGATTTGCCCCAGCGACAGGCCCTGGCCTAACTGCGGGAACCGTAGCTTCTATGCCCGATTTATAAAAATAAAAATAAATGTTATCGGACCACAAAAAAGCACATTAAAAAGATAGGGCCTAGAAGATACGGTTCCCGCAGCTAGAACTAGCCCTGCCTCCTGTTTATTATAAAAGACAATCAAAATGTCTTTACATAGGAATATTGAGAATGGTTATATTATGCTTTGTATACAGATTATAAAGAGTAGTATACAAGGCACAT
Source organism: Mizuhopecten yessoensis (assembly GCF_002113885.1). Classification (NCBI taxonomy): domain Eukaryota; kingdom Metazoa; phylum Mollusca; class Bivalvia; order Pectinida; family Pectinidae; genus Mizuhopecten; species Mizuhopecten yessoensis. The sequence continues at coordinate 303,594 of NW_018407710.1, read as the reverse complement.
CAGAGTGGTATACAGAAAACAGATAGAGTAGGATGCAGAGTAAAGAAAGAGGTACACAGTATATAAAGAGAGTGGTATAGAGAGTATATAAGGATTAGTATACACAGTATCTATGTAGTGGTAAACAGAGTATATTGAGATTGGTGTACATGGTGTATATAAACAGTGGTTTACAGAGGTTTGTAAAGAGTTGTATACAGTTTGTATAGTGTGGTATACAAAGGTGGTGGTAATACAGAGGCTATACCCCGGGATAGCAACAGAATGGGTGTTGACAAGGGTGGTTACACCAAGGGTATGATCTGCGATAACAACAGAATGGGTGTTGACAAGGGTGGTTACACTGAGGGTATAACCCGGGATAACAACAGAATGGGTGTTGACAAGGGTGGTTACACAGAGGGTATAACCTGGGATAGCAACAGGATGGGTGTGGACAAGGGTGGTTCCACAGAGGGTATAACCTGGGATAGCAACAGAATGGGTGTGGACAAGGTGGTTACACACAGGCTATACCCAGGGATAGCAACAGAATGGGTGTTGACAAGGGTGGTTACACTGAGGGTATAACCTGGGATAGCAACAGAATGGGTGTTGACAAGGGTGGTTACACAGAGGGTATAACCTGGGATAGCAACAGAATGGGTGTTGACAAGGGTGATAACACAGAGGGTATGACCTGGGATAGCAACAGAATGGGTGTTGACAAGGGTGGTTACACAGAGGGTATAACCTGGGATAGCAACAGAATGGGTGTTGACAAGGGTGGTTACACGGAGGCTATAACCCGGGATAGCAACAGAATGGGTGTTGACAAGGGTGGTTACACACAGGCTATAACCCGGGATAGCAACAGAATGGGTGTTGACAAGGGTGATAACACAGAGGGTATGACCTGGGATAGCAACAGAATGGGTGTTGACAAGGGTGGTTACACAGAGGGTATAACCTGGGATAGCAACAGAATGGGTGTTGACAAGGGTGATAACACAGAGGGTATGACCTGGGATAGCAACAGAATGGGTGTTGACAAGGGTGATAACACAGAGGGTATGACCTGGGATAGCAACAGAATGGGTGTTGACAAGGGTGGTTACACAGAGGGTATAACCTGGGATAGCAACAGAATGGGTGTTGACAAGGGTGGTTACACAGAGGGTATAACCTGGGATAGCAACAGAATGGGTGTTGACAAGGGTGGTTACACAGAGGGTATGACCTGGGATAGCAACAGAATGGGTGTTGACAAGGGTGGTTACACAGAGGGTATGACCCGGGATAGCAACAGAATGGGTGTTGACAAGGGTGGTTACACACAGGCTATAACCCGGGATAGCAACAGAATGGGTGTTGACAAGGGTGATAACACAGAGGGTATGACCTGGGATAGCAACAGAATGGGTGTTGACAAGGGTGGTTACACAGAGGGTATGACCTGGGATAGCAACAGAATGGGTGTTGACAAGGGTGGTTACACACAGGCTATAACCCGGGATAGCAACAGAATGGGTGTTGACAAGGGTGATAACACAGAGGGTATGACCTGGGATAGCAACAGAATGGGTGTTGACAAGGGTGGTTACACAGAGGGTATAACCTGGGATAACAACAGAATGGGTGTTGACAAGGGTGGTTACACGGAGGCTATAACCCGGGATAGCAACAGAATGGGTGTTGACAAGGGTGGTTACACACAGGCTATAACCCGGGATAGCAACAGAATGGGTGTTGACAAGGGTGATAACACAGAGGGTATGACCTGGGATAGCAACAGAATGGGTGTTGACAAGGGTGGTTACACAGAGGGTATAACCTGGGATAGCAACAGAATGGGTGTTGACAAGGGTGGTTACACAGAGGGTATGACCTGGGATAGCAACAGAATGGGTGTTGACAAGGGTGGTTACACACAGGCTATAACCCGGGATAGCAACAGAATGGGTGTTGACAAGGGTGATTACACAGAGGGTATGACCTGGGATAGCAACAGAATGGGTGTTGACAAGGGTGATTACACAGAGGGTATGACCTGGGATAGCAACAGAATGGGTGTTGACAAGGGTGATTACACAGAGGGTATGACCTGGGATAGCAACAGAATGGGTGTTGACAAGGGTGATTACACAGAGGGTATGACCTGGGATAGCAACAGAATGGGTGTTGACAAGGGTGGTTACACAGAGGGTATAACCTGGGATAGCAACAGAATGGGTGTTGACAAGGGTGGTTACACAGAGGGTATGACCTGGGATAGCAACAGAATGGGTGTTGACAAGGGTGGTTACACAGAGGGTATAACCTGGGATAGCAACAGAATGGGTGTTGACAAGGGTGGTTACACAGAGGGTATGACCTGGGATAGCAACAGAATGGGTGTTGACAAGGGTGGTTACACACAGGCTATAACCCGGGATAGCAACAGAATGGGTGTTGACAAGGGTGATTACACAGAGGGTATGACCTGGGATAGCAACAGAATGGGTGTTGACAAGGGTGATTACACAGAGGGTATGACCTGGGATAGCAACAGAATGGGTGTTGACAAGGGTGATTACACAGAGGGTATGACCTGGGATAGCAACAGAATGGGTGTTGACAAGGGTGATTACACAGAGGGTATGACCTGGGATAGCAACAGAATGGGTGTTGACAAGGGTGATTACACAGAGGGTATGACCTGGGATAGCAACAGAATGGGTGTTGACAAGGGTGGTTACACAGAGGGTATGACCTGGGATAGCAACAGAATGGGTGTTGACAAGGGTGGTTACACAGAGGGTATGACCTGGGATAGCAACAGAATGGGTGTTGACAAGGGTGGTTACACAGAGGGTATGACCTGGGATAGCAACAGAATGGGTGTTGACAAGGGTGGTTACACAGAGGGTATGACCTGGGATAGCAACAGAATGGGTGTTGACAAGGGTGGTTACACAGAGGGTATGACCTGGGATAGCAACAGAATGGGTGTTGACAAGGGTGGTTACACAGAGGGTATGACCTGGGATAGCAACAGAATGGGTGTTGACAAGGGTGGTTACACAGAGGGTATAACCTGGGATAGCAACAGAATGGGTGTTGACAAGGGTGGTTACACAGAGGGTATGACCTGGGATAGCAACAGAATGGGTGTTGACAAGGGTGGTTACACAGAGGGTATAACCTGGGATAGCAACAGAATGGGTGTTGACAAGGGTGGTTACACGGAGGCTATAACCCGGGATAGCAACAGAATGGGTGTTGACAAGGGTGGTTACACACAGGCTATAACCCGGGATAGCAACAGAATGGGTGTTGACAAGGGTGATAACACAGAGGGTATGACCTGGGATAGCAACAGAATGGGTGTTGACAAGGGTGGTTACACAGAGGGTATAACCTGGGATAACAACAGAATGGGTGTTGACAAGGGTGGTTACACGGAGGCTATAACCCGGGATAGCAACAGAATGGGTGTTGACAAGGGTGGTTACACACAAGCTATAACCCGGAATAGCAACAGAATGGGTGTTGACAAGGGTGATAACACAGAGGGTATTACCTAGGATAGCAACAGGATGGGTGTTGACAAGAGTGATTACACAGAGGGTATAACCCGGGATAGCAACAGAATGGGTGTTGACTAGGGTGGTTAAACAGAGGATATAACCTGGGATAGCAACAGAATGGGCGTTGACAAGGGTGGCTACACAGAGGGTATAACCTGGGATAACAACAGAATGGGTGTTGACAAGGGTGGTTACACACAGGCTATAACCCGGAATAGCAACAGAATGGGTGTTGACAAGGGGGATAACACAGAGGGTATGACCTGGGATAGCAACAGAATGGGTGTTGACAAGGTTTGTTACACAGAGGCTATAACCCGGCTAGCAACAGAATGGGTGTTGACTAGGGTGGTTACACAGAGGATATAACCTGGGATAGCAACAGAATGGGTGTTGACAAGAGTGATTACACAGAGGGTATAACCTGGGATAGCAACAAAATGGATATTGACAAGGGTGATAACACATAGTGTATTACCTAGGATAGCAACAGGATGGGTGTTGACAAGAGTGATTACAAAGAGGGTATAACCTGGGATAGCAACAAAATGGTTATTGACAAGGGTGATAACACATAGTGTATTACCTAGGATAGCAACAGGATGGGTGTTGACAAGGGTGGTTACACAGAGGGTATTACCTAGGATAGCAACAGGATTGGTGTTGACAAGAGTGATTACACAGAGGGTATAACCTGGGATAGCACCAGAATGGGTGTTGACAAGGTTTGTTACACAGAGGCTATAACACGGCTAGCAACAGAATGGGTGTTGACAAGGGAGGTTACCCAGAGGGTATGACCCTGGATAGCAACAGAATGGGGGTTGACAAGGGTGGTTACCCAGAGGGTATGACCCTGGATAGCAACAGAATGGGTGTTGACTAGGGTGGTTACACACAGGCTATAACACGGGATAGCAACAGACTTGGTATTGACAAGGGTGGTTACACAGAGGGTATGACCTGGGATAGCAACAGAATGGGTGTTGCCAAGGTTTGTTACACAGAGGCTATAGCCCTGCTAGCAATAGAATGGGTGTTGACTAGGGTGGTTACACGGAGGCTATAACCTGGGATAGCAACAGGATGGGTGTTGACAAGAGTGATTACACATAGGGTATAACCTGGGATAGCAACAGAATGGGTGCTGACAAGGGTGGTTACACTGAGGGTATAACCTGGGATAGCAACAGAATGGGTGTTGACAAGGGTGGTTACACACAGGCTATAACCCGGGATAGCAACAGACTTGGTATTGGCAAGGGTGGTTACCTAGAGGGTATGACCCTGGATAGCAACAGAATGGGTGTTGACAAGGGTGTTTACCCAGAGGGTATGACCCTGGATAGCAACAGAATGGGTGTTGACAAGGTTTGTTACACAGAGGCTATAACCCGGCTAGCAACAGAATGGGTGTTGACAAGGGTGATAACACAGAGGGTATGACCTGGGATAGCAACAAAATTGATGTTGACAAGGGTGGTTACACAGAGGGTTTAACCTGGGATAGCAACAGAATGGGTGTTGACAAGGGTGGTTACACGGAGGCTATAACCCGGGATAGCAACAGAATGGGTGTTGACAAGGGTGGTTACCCAGAGGGTATGACCCTGGATAGCAACAGAATGGGTGTGGACAAGGGTGGTTACCCAGAGGGTATGACCCTGGATAGCAACAGAATGGGTGTGGACAAGGGTGGTTACCCAGAGGGTATGACCCTGGATAGCAACAGAATGGGTGTGGACAAGGGTGGTTACCCAGAGGGTATGACCCTGGATAGCAACAGAATGGGTGTGGACAAGGGTGGTTACCCAGAGGGTATGACCCTGGATAGCAACAGAATGGGTGTGGACAAGGGTGGTTACCCAGAGGGTATGACCCTGGATAGCAACAGAATGGGTGTGGACAAGGGTGGTTACCCAGAGGGTATGACCCTGGATAGCAACAGAATGGGTGTGGACAAGGGTGGTTACCCAGAGGGTATGACCCTGGATAGCAACAGAATGGGTGTTGACAAGGGTGGTTACCCAGAGGGTATGACCCTGGATAGCAACAGAATGGGTGTTGACAAGGGTGGTTACCCAGAGGGTATGACCCTGGATAGCAACAGAATGGGTGTGGACAAGGGTGGTTACCCAGAGGGTATGACCCTGGATAGCAACAGAATGGGTGTTGACAAGGGTGGTTACACGGAGGCTATATCCCGGGATAGCAACAGAATGGGTGTTGACAAGGGTGTTTACACACAGGCTATAACCCGGAATAGCAACAGAATGGGTGTTGACAAGGGTGATAACACAGAGAGTATTACCTAGGATAGCAACAGAATGGGTGTTGACAAGGGTGGTTACCCAGAGGGTATGACCCTGGATAGCAACAGAATGGGTGTTGACAAGGGTGGTTACCCAGAGGGTATGACCCTGGATAGCAACAGAATGGGTGTTGACAAGGGTGGTTACACAGAGGGTATAACCCGGGATAGCAACAGAATGGGTGTTGACAAGGGTGGTTACCCAGAGGGTATGACCCTGGATAGCAACAGAATGGGTGTTGACAAGGGTGGTTACACGGAGGCTATATCCCGGGATAGCAACAGAATGGGTGTTGACAAGGGTGATAACACAGAGGGTATTACATAGGATAGCAACAGGATGGGTGTTGACAAGGGTGATAACACAGAGGGTATTACCTAGGATAGCAACAGAGTGGGTGTTGACAAGGGTGATAACACGGAGGGAATTACATGGGATAGCAACAGGATGGGTGTTGACAATGGGTGTTGACAAGGGTGATTACACGGAGGATATAACCTGGGATAGCAACAGAATGGGTGTTCACAAGTGTGGTTACACAGAGGGTATAACCTGGGATAGCAGAGGGTATTACCTAGGATAGCAACAGAGTGGGTGTTGACAAGGGTGATAACACGGAGGCTATAACCTGGGATAGCAACAGGATGGGTGTTGACAAGGGTGATAACACAGAGGGTATTACCTAGGTTAGCAACAGGATGGGTGTTGACAAGAGTGATTACACAGAGGGTATAACCTGGGATAGCAACAGGATGGGTGTTGACAAGTGTGATAACACAGAGGGTATTACCTAGGTTAGCAACAGGATGGGGGTTGACAAGAGTGATTACACAGAGGATATGACCTAGGATAGCAACAGAATGGGTGTTCACAAGTGTGGTTACACAGAGGGTATAACCTCGGATAGCAACAGAATGGGTGTTGACAAGGGTGGTTACACGGAGGCTATAACCCGGGATAGCAATAGAATGGGTGTTGACTAGGGTGGTTACACGGAAGGTTTTCTTAGTGTAGACAAAGTGATACTCGGTCCTCATATAATAGCAGCCAATACTTCAAGAGGAAAATATATTATGGTCATGTATGGTGAGATGCTTTATCCTGGAAATGTATTGAAAGGGAATGTACTACAGAAAGATGCTTACATTATACGCAGAGTGTATTACGAAAGTAAGTTGCAAAGAATTCACGTTTTCAGGCCGAAGAAAAAGGACAAATGTGGGCACAGCTCATCAGTCCAAAATAAACATATATTCAAGGATAACCTATACGATCACTCACACCCATATCGACACCCACCCACAGATACACATCCACATATCCATTGGTATATTGTAGAGAGACGTTCCTCTTTATATTGGTACATAGTCTTTCCTTTTCCTATTACTCAGTTTAATATATTTGGCTAAATTTGTTAACTTTTTTTTGTTCACTGTTTCCATAAGTTGGATAAATGTATGCATGCTAGGTCTTTCATAGTAATATTTCTTAATAAAACGCTTTCTTAAATTTACAAATCATTCACATTTTAATATAATATGAAATTCATCTTCGATATCCCCACTGTTGCAGTATGCACATGTTCTTTCAATCCTATCTACATTGGTATACCTACCAATTTCAATATTGAATTTGTGAGATGACAGTCTACTTGTTTTTTAATTTCTTTCAGATTTGTATTTCCTATTGGTTTTGTTTGATATGGTTGTAAACAGAAATTTTCGCCAATATTTTTTTGCATTGAACACTTAGAAGATGAATCTATTTTTTCTTTGCATTCTTGCTTAAATATATCGCACATTCTGTTTTTAATCATATTCATAATATAATCGGATGTATAGGTATCTCCATATTGTCATATGTACTGTACCCTACTTCCATTGTAAATAGTTCGTTTCTTACTCCATTCACCCATTCACTACCATTTTCTATCATTTCTTGATAATATGCATGTAAAACACAATTGTCAGTTTGTAATTTTTACCAGTATTTAAAAATTGTAAATTTCCTAATTATTTCAAGAGGCAATCTTATAAATTCCTCATAAACCAAAAAGTTTGCGGTAGATTTCTTAACCCTAATAATCTTTTACAAAAACTTAAATCTATTATCTCTATATCTGGTGCTTTATGAAAGCCCTACACTTCCGCTCCATAATTAAAAATACTACAGACATTTGTATAGAAAACCTGAAGCTGAGTTTCAACGTTAAAATATGTTTTCTTAGATATGTTTGATACTGAAAACAATGCTTTTCTTCCTAGTTCAGCGATTTTTTTTTTAATTTACCATTAAAATTCATTAATATACCCAGGTAATTAAATTCATCTACAATATCTATTGCACACCCATCAAAGTACCCCTTATCTTCTTCTCTTAATTTACCCCCGTTACGGAAAACCATCCCCTTTGTATTCAGTATTAACCGTAAGATTCCATTATTTGTAAAAAGTAATAATGTATCTAACATTTTCTGCAATCCCTCAGAAGTTTAGGCCAATAACACCATATCGACTGCATACATCAATCAAAATTAATTAAGAGTTTTTAACTCTATAGAAGGACACCCTTTTGTTAAAAAATCTGGTAAAAATAATTTCGCAATCATTGACATACAAAGAAAACAATAGAGGAGACACACTTTCCCCTTGAAATAATCCATTTTACATTAAAAAGAATCTGACATGTTTTTGTTATACTTTACACAACATTTTACATATCTGAACAAAGAACGTATAATTTTCAACATCTTTCCTTCTATACATTCTTTGATAAGTTTGTAACACAGATTCTGTCTATTGTCAAAAGCTTTTTTGTAATCAATAAAACAGCAATACAGTATTTTTCTATTTTTCAGTGTTTTACTCATTAACGTGTGTAATACAAATATAGCGTCAATAGTTGATAAATTCTTCTTAAAACCAAACTGAACATCACTTAATTTAGAATAGTCACTATCGACGCTCATTAAGAATTGATGTAAATATTTTCCCTAGACAACTAACTAAAGTAATTCCTTTGTAATTATTGGTATCGTTCTTGTCTCCGTTTCATTTCAGTAATAATTACCATAACTTTAGTATGCATATACAATACCTACACCCATCTTTGTAGCCCAAAACAAAAGATTCAAATATCCCTACCTCCCTACCGTGACGTAACCTATATCTCGATGACAGAGCCACGGAGTGATCTCCCTTCCTCTTCCTTTTATGGCGCCTGCTGCCTGCTGACGCCCGGAGCTTGCTCCATTTCAAAACATTCTTTTGTCGGTTTGGTTTGAGTGTTAACTCAATGTTTGTGTGCCTTATACCCATCTGCCCTTGTTGATATAATTAAATATTGTTGAAAATTATTTTTGTGCCTTTTACGGCCGGTTATTTTACTCCACGTGTGCAGGTGGTGTGCCACGGTCCGCCATTATCGTGGGTTAAATTCCGACCTCTGTTTATTTCGGTGACGGTTGTTTGTTTCGGCAAACGTTATTTATTTTAACCGTTTTCTGATTTATATTACCGGTGAAATTCTTTCTACGTTGCGTACTTTGTACTATCGTTTTTTATTATCTTTTCCCGTGTTATCTGCTTGTACATTTTTGTTTACGTTCGCTTTGGAGGGTGTGTCTCGGTCGGGACAGCGACGAGGTAGAGCTCATGGGTGTTCCCATTTCTTTGTGGAACGGGACCCTCATGATGCTTGTCCCAGGTGTCTTCCTTGCAGTGAGGTTTCGCCTTGTGAACTTTGTTCACAGACTAAATCTCAGGACAAGGACTTCATTGTTCACAAGCTACCCTCAACTTACCGTAAGAGAGATTCGTCTGTTGCTTCCGGTAAGCGAGGGAAGCAGAGAGGTAGGGTCGTGCCACCAGCTCTCTGGGGTCTTGCTTCGTCGAGTCCCTCTCGTGAGCAGGGATGGCCCTTCCTGTCCAGGAACTCCCTGGAGTAGGGGAGGGGCAGCCCGGCCCTGGCTTGGCACAGCCAAGGGTCGAATTGGCCGGGAACCCCCGTAAGCTTTCGCGCTTGCCTTCGGATAGGGACTACCGGCCGCCGGTCACTGACTCTGTCAGTGATCCCGGCATTCCAGGTGGTGCTGTCGTTGGGGACAGTCTTGGTGCCGGGCCTGTTCTTTCGGGTTCAGGTCCAGGTGTGACAACAGACTTTCTTTCGGGATTGTCTGTGTCTACCGGGATTAGTGACGCGCAGCTCACTAATCCCGGCATCAATGCTGGTCAGGTGTACCCTCCCGGTCAGTTACCCGGACCCGGTCCTATTAGCTCCGGTCCCGAGTTTCATTCTTCTGGGAACCTGGGGGGTTTGCTGGACAGGGGGCCGGTTTCCGGCCTCCGTTTTCCCCTGGCTTAGGGTATACGGGTGCCTACGGACAACCCTTATCAACCTGCGGATGGTTTTGGATTGCGGCAGCATCCCGGCAGTTACGGGCTCAGCCCGTACATGTCCGGGTTTCCACCTGGAGTGAGTGGCGGTCCACCTTCGCCCTTTAGCAAGTTGGCCAGCCCCAGTCTCAGGCAGGCCAGTTTGGCCAGTTCTGGGGTCACTCCCAGCCCGCGGGACCTTTCCCCTATCCTCCGGGATATGGGTTTAACCCCATGGCATTTCCGTCATGGAATCCTTGGGGTTTGGTCTCTCCCTCGCGGAGACGTGTTAGCAGTTCTGTTGACCCCCCCC
>NW_018407710.1:280458-292923 GCF_002113885.1 Mizuhopecten yessoensis | reverse complement strand
GGGTTTTGGCTACTAAGCCTAAACCTACAGCCACGGCCGTTAGGCGCACTGCACCTAAACGCCGGTACGGGGAGCCTTCTCCCGGGTTGGCCCCTCTGGCTGGCCCATTTCCTCCGCCCGATGCTTTTGGTCTGGATGGTGTGGAGGCTATGGACGTTGAGTGCGCGGGTATGGCAGAGGACGATGATGTTCATCTTTCACCTGGTTGCTCGGATATAGACGCTGGTCTTTCCGAGTCGTCTGATGACGGTCCTCAGGAGGGCTTGCCCTCAGAGGAGGACTTCCAGGATGAGGGTGATCCTGAGGCTGCTGAGGTTGAGGCCCAGCATGTGTTGTCCGGTATGCGGGGCCTTAGGGCCGACGTTTCCCGGATTCTTGGGGAGAATGGTTTGCCCACCAACTTCGGCGTCATCTGTCCCCGAGTCCACCACCCTTTTGGATTCTTTGGTGGCTCCTCGGGCGTCCGCTCGGTCGGACCACTCTCTGCCAGAAGGCACCACTGTGTCTTCAGCTCTGGCCACCGCCCAGTCTCGGGTTTTAGAAAAGAATTATTTTTCAACCCGTAGTCCTGGGTATGCTGGGTTGCAGCTCAGTGTTGCGATTTGTCAGAAGTGCACGCCACTGACTATGCTACACATGATGGCCTGCTTGCCTGTCAACCAGCTAAGCTGGAATCGAGGGAACTTGGCACGGTAAATCGGTGGACCAGGAGGTGTTCTGTCCCAAAGAATACCACAAGATGGAGAGACTGCTGCGTCTCTCCATCCAGATTCTGTCTTATATAGACTACCTGACGGTTTGTCTATATAGGGTATCCGACTTGCCTGAGGGTCGGATTACCGAGACAGAGCAGGCCGACATCCAGGACAGAGTGACCTCTGCCCTGAACGGGGCATTGAGAGCGCTGGCAGCTTTACAGGTGTCATCGCTCGTCAATGTCTTGTTGGCTAGGCGGTTTTCAGTTTTGAAAAAACGCCCGGTCGATGAGCCTTACCGCTCCAGATGGTTGACTGCCCCCTTCTCAGAGTCCACTATTTTTGGAAGGGCCCTTCCTTCTGTTCAGAAAGATTTGAAGGAGGACTCGTTCGCCTCTGCACTTCTGGTGAAGAGGATTCAGGCTGAGAAGGCCAGTACCTCGCAGGGGTCAGCGCCTCCTAAGAAGAAGGCTAAACCTTCGGTTTCGCAGTCCTCTGCGCAGCCCAAGTATAGGCCTCCCTTCAATGGCAACAAATGGAAAGGTCAGAAGGGTAAGAACCCTCCTGGGGGTAATAAGAAGGGTTCCTGACTCTCTTCTTCCCTCCTTGGTCGTGTCAGACAAGGAGTTTGGCCGGGAGAACTGCAATCTTTTTTCCTCCACCGGGGGATCCGGAAAAGGCTCTGGCGCTCCAGGAGGAAGTAAGGACCATGCTTACCAAGGGCGCGGTTGAGGAGGTTACTATGTCGGGATGCACTCCCGGGTTATACTCCAGAATGTTTCTGGTTCGGAAGAAGTCCGGGGCGTAGATTCTCCTCACTTCAAGATGGAGACTCCTTGGGGTATTATCGCCTCCGTGAGAGAGGGAATGTGGGCGACTTCAGCAGATCTGAAGGATGCCTACTTCCACATCCCCGTCAAGAAGTCGGCACGGAAGTACCTCTGTTTTACTTGCAACGGAAAGGTCTTCCAGTTCCGGGCCATGCCGTTCGGGCTCACGACTGCACCTTTGGTTTTCACCAAGCTGCTGCAGGTGGTCGTGGGATTCCTGCACTCGAGGAATAGATGTTCTCATCTATTTCGACGACTCCCTCATGCTCCACTGAGTGAGAGAGTCTCTGGTGCAGGTCACCCGGTTGGTTCTGAAACTCTTACTCAAGGTCGGGTTCATTCCTTCCAGAGAAAAGTCGGAGATTTCCCCATCTCAGGATTTTGTTTTTCTGGGGAACCGTTTCAATACGGTTCAGGGCATCGCCCTTCCACCGATGGCGAAGTTCGAGAAGGCCAGGGGTTTTGCTCTGACCTTCATCGGCCGGTCTCAAGTCCAGGTACGTTGGTTTCTCAGTTTTCTGGGATATCTCAACGCCTTTGCCGATGTGGTCCCCTTCGGGAGACTTCACATCAGGCCTCTCCAGATGCTTCTCCCTGCCAACTGGGTCCTTTCTTCAAGGGATTGGGAAGCCTTGCTTCCTCTGAACCAGTCGGTCAAGGAGTACGCACGCTAGTGGACTCGTCAGGACAATGTTCTCCGAGGGGTTCCTTTGTCCAAACTGGTTCCCACTATGACCCTGTACACGGATGCATCCATGGCAGGGTTGGGAGCTTATCCTGACGGGCGTTGCCAGTCGGGGGAGTGGTCTGGGGAACAGCTCTCGGAGCAAAGCAATGTGCTCGAGATGAGGGCTGTTCTGTTGGCTCTGCAGTCTTTTCGGGAGATCCTGCATTCCAAGGTGGTTTGTGTGGCTACGGACAACACTACGGTTGCCGCGTATCTGGAGAGACAGGGGGAACCAGGTCTCACACCCTGTGTGGCCTCGCTTTCCGCATTCTTCTTCTTTGTCAGGAAATGCAGTTGACAATTTGTGTCAAGAATCTTCCAGGCAGGTTGAATGTTCTGGCGGATACTCTTTTCAGGCGCCGCCAGCCGGTTTTGACAGAGTGGCAACTGGATCCCTCGATTTTCGAGGGAATTCGTCAGGTGTGGGACAGGCCTCACATAGACCTGTTCGCCACTTCACTGAACAATCAGTTGCCAACGTTTGTCTCTCCGGTTCCAGATCCAAGGGTTTGGGCCGTGGACGCTCTGTCTCTGGATTGGGAGGGGATGCATATGCATGCCCTTCAACCTGGTGGGCAGGGTGCTGCAGAAGTTTCGGGAGCAACAGTGTTCCCTCCTCCTGATAGCGCCCCTGTGGCCGAGGCAGCCTTGGTTTCCGAAGCTTTGTCGCTTCTGGTGGAAGAGCCCCTGGCTCTTCCTCTCAGAGCGAACCTCCTTCGCCAGCCTCGGTCCAGGACGATGCACTCTCGTCCGGGGATCCCCCACCTTCACGTGTGGAAGCTATCTCAGGAGGCCTCGCTCAAGCAGGCTTTTCTAGGGACGTGTCAGATCGCATCGCTTGATCGATTAATCGTGATTAATGCTCGTGACGGAATTGGGAAGCCTTGCTTCCTCTGAACCAGTCAATTAACTAGTTAATTAGTTAACTAGTTACCGTAGAATTAGTGACGGAATAATTAATTGATCGTGGAAGCTATCTCAGGAGGCCTCACTCAAGCAGGCTTTTCTAGGGACGTGTCAGATCGCATCGCTTGATCGATTAGGGCTTCCTCATCTGCCGTCTATCAGTTACGATGGAAGATTTACTGTGATTGGTGTCGGCAGGAAGGTTGATCCGATCAAGGCTACTGTTCAGGTGATTGCGGACTTCCTTCTTTGGCTGTTTAGGGACCGCAATCTTGCCCCTGGCACTATCGCTGGTTATCGCACGGCCATTGCTAGTGTTCTCTCTGTTCATGGTAGGTCGGAGGTAGGCTCGTCCTCCTCTCTTTCTGCCTTGATTAGGGGGTTTGGGTTGGACAGGCCTAGGGTCCCGCAGTTGGCTCCGCAGTGGAATTTGCCACTGGTGCTCGAATCGCTAATGCGGGCACCTTATGAGCCTTTAGCGTCTGCCTCCTTGAAGTTTGTTACCTACAAGGTGGTATTCCTTATTGCTCTGGCCTCAGGTCGAAGGAGGAGTGAGATTCATGCCTTGGCTTCCCACCCCTCTTGCCTCCGATGGTCCAGGAATTACTCTGCCGTTACCCTTCTCACTGATCCTGCCTTTATGGCTAAGAATCAGGTTCCTCGCCCGATCCGATAAAGATTCCGTCTTTGACTGCCTTCGTTGGGTCTGAGGAACGGGATAGGTTGATCTGTCCCTGTTGGGCGCTTAGGTTTAACCTCGATAAAACCGGGGGGGGGGCTCGATCTCGTCTGTTTTTTTTTTGCCGTTTGTTCCGTCAGCCTGGTCTGCCTGGATTCGAAGCCTCCACTACGGTAAGACGAATTCGCATACTAAAGTTATGGTTATTATTACTGAAATGAAATTGAGGTTTTTGAAGTAAAACCAATTTTCATGATGTAATACTTACCATAACTTTATGGAGTCCCACCCTGTATTTCTCTCCTTGCCTCCTCATCCTGGCTGCCTTTAGGCTCCATAAAAGGGGATTTGAGGAAGGGAGATCACTCCGTGACTCTGTCATCGAGATATAGGTAACGTCACGGTAGGGAGGTAGGGATATTTGAATCTTTTGTTTTTGGGCTACAAAGATGAGTGTAGGTATTGTATATGCATACTAAAGTTATGGTAAGTATTACATCATGAACATTGGTTTTACTTCAAAAACCTCAAATTATATTACCTACCGACCATGATGTAGGATAAAAAACCAGATTTAAAAACATTGTTAAACAGTACCACAATACATGGCATAAGTACATCTTTACCCTTACACTGTAATAAAATACTCATTAATCAGTAGATCTTGACCACACGCCTTCGAGTTACTCAATTTATTGATAGCTTTGAGCAGTTCACTATCAGATAACTGATCATCTAATTTTTGAAACATAGTATTTGGTATATTAACATCATAATTATTTAAAAACTCATTAACCATTTCATTCTCAACAGGTTCTGTTGAAGACAATTCGGTAAAATACTTGAAAACATCTTGTTCACTAAGATCCCCCTTATCGTTACTCTTTCTTTTCTTGATTCTACTGTAGAAAGCCTTAGGGTTACTTTTTCGCAAGTAATCCATCATATTACCTTGTTGAACTATATGTTCACGCTTTAATCCAGCTTCCATGTTTTTATAGTTACGCTTTTTAGATATAAAAATGTTCTTATCTTCCTCTGACCTAAGCAAATTAAAAGTAAATAATGCGTTTTTGTATTCAATATACATGTATCTGTGTTTACAAACTTCGTTAAACCATAGTTTATCCTCGCCTCGACTCAAACATTTTCAACTTTTCTAGAGGTGTATGTCGTACCATTTAAAGTCATTAACAATTCATTTAATATATTGATAAACTTATTCACACACTCGTTACATAATCTATTAGACTAGATCCCCTAATATTCAAAAAAGTTATACTACCATTAGGATCATCTTTATCTAGTCCATTTACAATTCTCAAGGAAGTAGTTTTACACAGTGAAAGAAGATGTCTTCCAAATTGGTTAATATGCAGGTCAGAATTGGAACGTTTGGATGGTACAGAATCATTAACAAAATTTACAATATTTGCAATAACATGCGCATGACATTGATTTACAAAATCATTACTTATATAATCGTCGTAAATACCCGATCTTCTATTGAAATCTCCTAGTACAATCACTTTACCTAATCCTTTATATTCACACACCATTTCCCTTAATTCTGGCAAAAAAATCGATTTCACATTTGTGAAAAAAATAATATTTACAGGTGGAAAATAACAAGCAAATACATATATATCACTGACATTATTTGTTATTGGATATTTTTAACGTTGTTGTCATTAATTTATCTATTACACTACAATTATCGCAGATAGTTGATTTATTAAAAATTACAATTCCACCGCTTTTACCATGCATTCCAGGAAACACGCAGCTATCATAACTTTCCACTTCCACTTCATCCTCTTTCTCAACTCACGTTTCATACAAACATACAACATCATATTTAGTAATTATACTTATAAACGGATATAACGAGCCCAGTGCCTACCTGTTCCCGTAAAATAACGGGTGTAACGAGCCCAGTGCCTACCTGTCACCGTACAATAACGGATAAAACTAGCACAGTGCCTATCTGTACCCGTACAATAACGAATATAACGAGACCAGTGCCTACCTGTCACCGTACAATAACGGGTGTAACGAGTCCAGTGCCTACCTGTCACCGTACAATAACGGGTGTAACGAGCCCAGTGCCTCCCTGTCACCGTACAATAACGGGTGTAACGAGCCCAGTGCCTACCTGCCACCGTACAATAACGGGTATAACGAGCCCATTGCCTACCTGTCACCGTACAATAACGGATAAAACTAGCACAGTGCCTATCTGTACCCGTACAATAACGAATATAACGAGCCCAGTGCCTTCCTGTCACCGTACAATAACGGGTATAACGAGCCCAGTGCCTATCTGTACCCGTACAATAACGGATAAACCGAGCCTAGTGCCTACCTGTCACCGGACAATAACGGGGATAACGAGCCCATTGCCTACCTGTCACCGTACAATAACGGATAAACCGAGCCTAGTGCCTACCTGTCACCGTACAATAACGGATAAAACTAGCCCAGTGCCTATCTGTACCCGTACAATAACGAATATAACGAGCCCAGTGCCTATCTGTACCCGTACAATAACGGGTATAACGAGCACAGGGCCTACCTGTCACCGTACAATAACGGGTAAACCGAGCCTAGTGCCTACCTGTACCCGTACAATAACGGGTATATCGAGCCCATTGCCTACCTGTCGCCGTACAATAACGGATAAAACTAGCCCAGTGCCTATCTGTACCCGTACAATAACGGGTATATCGAGCCCATTGCCTACCTGTCACCGTACATTAACGGATAAACCGAGCCTAGTGTCTACCTGTCACCGTACAATAACGGGTATATCGAGCCCATTGCCTACCTGTCACCGTACAATAACGGATAAAACTAGCCCAGTGCCTACTTGTACCCGTACAATAACGGATAAAACTAACCCAGTGCCTACTTGTACCCGTACAATAACGAATATAACGAGCCCGGTGCCTATCTGTACCCTTACAATAACGGGTATAGCGAGCCCAGTGCCTACCTGTCACCGTACAATAACAGATAAACCGAGCCCAGCGCCTATCTGTACCCTTACAATAACGGGTATAACGAGCCCAGTGCCTACCTGTCACCGTACAATAACAGATAAACCGAGCCCAGCGCCTATCTGTACCCTTACAATAACGGGTATAACGAGCCCAGTGCCTACCGGTCACCGTACAATAACGGATATAACGAGCCCAGTGCCTACCTATCACCGTACAATAACGAATATAACGAGCCCGGTGCCTATCTGTCACCGTACAATAACGGGTATAACGGGCCCATTTTCTACCTGTCACCGTACAATAACGGATATAACGAGCCCAGTGCCTACCTATCACCGTACAATAACGAATATAACGAGCCCGGTGCCTATCTGTACCCTTACAATAACGGGTATAACGAGCCCAGTGCCTACCGGTCACCGTACAATAACGGATATAACGAGCCCAGTGCCTACCTGTCACCGTACAATAACGGAGACTGATGAGCCGACACCGTCGTCCGATGAGGATCCCTCCAGTACTAGTGATCACGAATGCGCCAATAACTTTTAAACCTGGTCGCAGGGTAGACGAGTGGTTGAACTCGCGGTATTACATTGTATCTGAATACCTGGACCAGAAAGGTTGTACGGAATGCGTTACTAGGCTATACGGTTGTGCAATACCCATCAGGAAAAGACATTTTGACATCGGAAGTATTTTATACATACAAGTAAGTGTATCACACGACATCACAATAGTCAGGATTATATTTCAATTTTGTTAGTATATGCCAAATAGGCCTATATTTCAAGTTGTTATTTTTGTATTACATACAACAGTGTTATTGTTAAAATGTTATAATTTTATATCACAATATCGTATGTTGTTATTTGTACATACTGTACAAGTTTATTATTGTTGTATAGTGTGATATTTGTTAAACCACAATATATATAGTATGTTGTTATCTGTACGTAATGTCAAAGTTTATTATTGTTTTGTTTAGAATGTAAAAGTTTATTATTGTTGTATAATGTGATTTTTTATATCACAACATATTACATTTATGTTATTTGTACAGTATGTAGAAATTAATTATTGTTGTGTAAAGTATGTGGAACTTTGTTATTTTTGTTCATTGTGACATTTTGGCTATGACACAGTAAAGTACATTGTTTGTTGTAATGTTATTTATGCACAATGTGCAATTTGTTTGATATTGGTTATTACATTTAAAGTAATTGTATTGGTTGGTAATGCCTACTGTATTATATTTGTATANTATTATTTTGTTCAAGTTCAAGTTCTTTATTAACTCTTGCGACTTATCAGTGTAAACATATTATAAACAGGATATGTACATATGTACAAAAAGCCACATTGGTCACAGGAGAATGAACAACACACATTAACAAACTGTCATATATCTGATCGGAGCTTATTCGCCGCTATCAGATACTTTCCAAGATTACATAATTCTTTAATATTCTTTGTGTTAAGTAATTGAACAAGCTTATATACACTAGGGTTATTTCTATAGTTACATCTTAAATAATTCCGTCTTAAATCTGTATAACTTGTGCAAACTAAAACAAAATGAAACTCGTCCTCTATGTCATTAGGATTACACTTTGTACATAATCTATTAGTTCTAACAGTGCTAACATAACGCCCAGATTCAATGTTTAATTTGTGAGCTGAGAGCCTAAGTCGAGCAATGTCTTTCATATAACCGATATTAACTGATTTTGTTAGATACGATTGTAGTAAAATTGTATTGTCTAATTCTCTGTAAAGCATACCTTTAGTAAACCTGTAATTAAACTATACTAGCGGAAAAAAGAAACTGCATGCGGAAAATTGTTATAGAACATGTATTACCAACTGTATATACATGAAAATTCACACACATGACCGAGTACGACACATACACACTATCCGTGTGTCATTGACAGTTTTTCCATTGCAGTTTGCTCTGTATAGGCGTTGACCAGTTTGCACGTTTTTCTCCACCAGCCATCCAATTCGACAATGAAAGTTTATTTTTCAACTGTTGGGTCCCTCTGTTGAGACCAGTGAACAGTAAAAACAGCATGATAACGTTTTAATTTGTGATTAATGCTATACCGAGGCTCAATGAAAATGACCGCCTCCGGATTATTGGTATGCTTCAAGCTGGTATGGGCCAATCCATTGTCTCTAAACGCTTTCTTTTCCATCGAAACACAATCCGGGATTTGTGGAGACGACATCAACAGTTTGGCCATGTCGGCGATCGACCTCGTGCGGGACGTCAAACGTGTGACGTCACGTCAACAGGACAACCATATTCGGCTTGTCCATTTGATAAATCGCTTCCAAACGGCAAGTTTGACTGCACGGACAATCTCTGGGTTGCTACCAATAGGCCCGAGAACTGTAAGGAACCGATTGCTAGAACGAGCTATCCGTCCGCGACGTCCTGCAATCCGCCCAGTTCTTCTGCCACGCCATCGTGTAGCACGGCTGGACTGGTGCAGAAGGCATCTGCGATTTACTCGACGGGATTGGGCAGGCATTTTGTTTACGGACGAGTCGTGAGTCCACCTGAATAGTAGTGACGGCCGTTTCAGAGGGTATCGTCGCGTTGGAGAACGTTTCCGTGACGCGTGTGTGGTACAACGACGTTCATTCGGCGGAGGCAGCGTTATGATTTGGGGCGGCATCACAGCCAACGGGAGAACGCCTCTGGTGGTTGTTAATGGGAATTTGAAAGTGCTACAATACCGTGACGAGATCCTACGGACCCACGTCGTTCCAATCGTGCAAGGGCAGCAACGTCAGATTACGCTACAGCAGGACAACGCCAGGCCACATACAGCTCGTGTCGCTATGGTCTTTCTGGCCCAGCAGAATGTTGACGTGTTTCCGTGGCCTGCTGTTTCCCCCGATCTGTCGCCCATTGAACATGTATGGGATGAAATGAAGCACAGATTACCATAAATTATGTCTATTGATCAGGTAAAAAGCTTGGTATAGTCAATGTAAACAACAGTATAGACGTTTTTTTTTTACTTTTTAGCGTTCCATTAATTAGGGTCTGTAATGTAAATATAGTATCTGTCGTTGAACAATTCCGTTTGAATCCAAACTGAGCATCGGTTATCTTATGGTACTCCATGTCAAATTTCACCAACCTATTATTCAATACAAACGTAAAAAGTGTACCAATACAATTGACAATTGAAATACCCCTGTAGTTATCAGGGTTACTTGGGTCACTTTTCTTAAATACTGGAACTTTATTTCCAATTGTCCACATACGAGGATAATTAC
Source organism: Mizuhopecten yessoensis (assembly GCF_002113885.1). Lineage (NCBI taxonomy): Eukaryota > Metazoa > Mollusca > Bivalvia > Pectinida > Pectinidae > Mizuhopecten > Mizuhopecten yessoensis. Next base: position 282,787 of record NW_018407710.1, on the reverse strand, counting down.
CTGATTAAAAAATGTTGTTGAAAAGTACAACAAGACAAGGTACAATAACTTCAGAACAATGAAAAAAATATTCGTTCAGCATATCATCAATACCACACGCCTTATTCGATTTAAGGTTTTGACTAGCGCACTCTATTTCACAACCTGTAATATCAGCATCAAATTAATCAAACACTTGAGCGTAAATAAGTATGTCATCATAATGTTTCATATAATTAAATTCTTTCATCAGTTTTTAGTTCAGAGGATGAAGGTTACAGAAGTATTTTTCAAATTCTTCTAAAGATATCTTCTGAGAGTCAGTTTACTTCTTCCTTTTTCTGAAGTGCTTGTAAAACCGTCTTGAGTTATATTGTCTCAGATATTCTAACACATTTCCCTGAATTTCCACTGATTTACATAAATCAAAAGTAGAGAGAGCAATCTTGTATTCTCTGAACCTTTGCTTACATTGATAACTGAACCAAGGCTTATCTTCTGTCACCGTTTTCCTATCTCTGACATGTTCTGTTACAGTTTTACAACAATAAGGAAATACTTTTTTTTTGTTTACGTATTCTGAAAACCTGTTTACAACGTTATCGATACCCCCTTCCCCTAAGATCCGAGTCATTACATAGATCTAATAAGTCAGCAGAATTAGCTAGCAGTGTTTCTTTGATCGACTGTTTTCCGTTCTCATTCCATTTAAAGGTAGTTCTATACGGTTTGTCACGAAGCATATTAGGATGGTAAGTGGGTATATCTGTAATTTATATTATCTTTATTTCGTTCCGCTATTCATGGGTAAGCTATAATAGAAAGTTGGACTGACCACGTAAGTAATGTTCACACACAGTCATTAGCCATTGTTGCGGTAAGACGTGTGTCATTTTGAGAAGGCCGAAAAACCAGACAGAGTCATCGTGACCACCTATGAAACAGGGTAAGTGTTAACTCTGATCATCCTACTATTCTATGTATACTTTTATATCTATACTTTCATATTTCGTCGGGTATTAGATCATTTAGAGTGTGCATGCATTGTGTAGGTAGGCTAGGTACGGGTGCGCGTCACTCATGTGTATAATGTTTACGAGTATGTAGTTCACCGCTAAGGCGTGTGTACGTATGTTACAGAGTAAGATAACATAATAAGTAACTTGTATGTGTTAATTAAGTTATATAAAGCTGATCGTTATGATATATCATGCTAGTACTACTTATAGTATTTCAAGTGGTCATGTTTTGTAACATTAATCAGTCATTTTATACCTTGTCAGTGTTATTAAGGCATACATCGTGGTATTGTTCAATATGCATATGGAGACATAGATAATTTACAATATATGTATGTACATATGTTTTAGGCATGCACACATAGCCATCATTAATATATATATATAGTTTTATAGCATAATGGTTTATTTTCTATGTATAGTGTTATACCAGATATCATTATATAGTTTGAACATATTAGATAAAGTGTGCTAGTTTTGGAAGAGTGTGTGTACAAGTATTATTATTATTATTATTCGTGTACATCTGGACTTTACAGATGTCTGGTTCCAACTCGGAGATAAATGGCCTAAGGTGGATTGTGGATAAGACAACCAACTAAACATTGGTTCCACATTGTGAATTTACTCGCCAGACTGCCTACAACATTGGTGCGCCAGAAAGCACGTAGGGGTCGGAGTGACAACACTTATGGGACAGAAAGCTGGTATGATGCTGCGGCTACAGCTTATGTCATTCCTCGTCATCAGCAGATGATATCGGGTGGAATCCGGGAATTCCGGGAAGTTGAATGGTGCTGTCGTCATTTAGACAGATATTGTTTTTCTACTGGGACCAGAATTGAACAGTAATTCAGTGAGACACCGTAAGGAGATACAGAACAGAGAAAGGCCATGAACTTTATATATATATATCTTATAGTTTCATTGTAGATATTCATCTGTATGAATGAGTGAATGAGGTGTATGTATAATCATATGTATGTGTATAGTGTATTACTTTGTAAATAAACTGTATATATGTATATTCCTTGTGTGTTGAGCTACACCGCCGTTCTCCTACACTACAATTTTGGTGGCAGCGGTGGGATGAATTAGTTGGTGTTGCTCAGAATCGACAGGTAGATACTCGTAGAACATGTAACTTACCAAATGTAGGGGATATTATAGGCATATGTTAGGATCTTGAACCCGAATTCCTTTCGCTTGTCTTTCCTTACTTTCTTTCCTTGTTAAAAGTAGTGGTTTACTCTTTATTATCGTGAGAGAAGAACCGAAGCCACACACCAGCTTCAAGGTAAGTAGGCATGGTTATTTGCTTGCTTTACTAG
>NW_018407710.1:244448-276587 GCF_002113885.1 Mizuhopecten yessoensis | reverse complement strand
CTATTCACGGGTAAGCTATAATAGAAAGTTGGACTGACCACGTAAGTAATGTTCACACACAGTCATTAGCCATTGTTGCGGTAAGACGTGTGTCATTTTGAGAAGGCCGAAAAACCAGACAGAGTCATCGTGACCACCTATGAAACAGGGTAAGTGTTAACTCTGATCATCCTACTATTCTATGTATACTTTTATATCTATACTTTCATATTTCGTCGGGTATTAGATCATTTAGAGTGTGCATGCATTGTGTAGGTAGGCTAGGTACGGGTGCGCGTCACTCATGTGTATAATGTTTACGAGTATGTAGTTCACCGCTACGGCGTGTGTACGTATGTTACAGAGTGAGATAACATAATAAGTAACTTGTATGTGTTAATTAAGTTATATAAAGCTGATCGTTATGATATATCATGCTAGTACTACTTACAGTATTTCAAGTGGTCATGTTTTGTAACATTAATCAGTCATTTTATACCTTGTCAGTGTTATTAAGGCATACATCGGGGTATTGTTCAATATGCATATGGAGACATAGATAATTTACAATATATGTATGTACATATGTTTTAGGCATGCACACATAGCCATCTTTAATATATATATATAGTTTTATAGCATAATGGTTTATTTTCTATGTATAGTGTTATACCAGATATCATTATATAGTTTGAACATATTAGATAAAGTGTGCTAGTTTTGGAAGAGTGTGTGTACAAGTAATATTATTATTATTATTCGTGTACATCTGGACTTTACAGATGTCTCATTCCAACTCGGAGATAAATGGCCTAAGGTGGATTGTGGATAAGACAACCAACTAAACATTGGTTCCACATTGTGAATTTACTCGCCAGACTGCCTACAACATTGGTGCGCCAGAAAGCACGTAGGGGTCGGAGTGACAACACTTATGGGACAGAAAGCTGGTATGATGCTGCGGCTACAGCTTATGTCATTCCTCGTCATCAGCAGATGATATCGGGTGGAATCCGGGAATTCCGGGAAGTTGAATGGTGCTGTCGTCATTTAGACAGATATTGTTTTTCTACTGGGACCAGAATTGAACAGTAATTCAGTGAGACACCGTAAGGAGATACAGAACAGAGAAAGGCCATGAACTTTATATATATATATCTTATAGTTTCATTGTAGATATTCATCTGTATGAATGAGTGAATGAGGTGTATGTATAATCATATGTATGTGTATAGTGTATTACTTTGTAAATAAACTGTATATATGTATATTCCTTGTCCGTCTACACGGTTTTGGCTCTCTTTAACATAGTATCAGGGACTAAAACCTTATCAATAAGACTGGCTCCATTGTTACTGACAAACGTACAATGACCTTTACTACCACCACTTGTTTACCATTCAAACTTTGAAGACCAGTTGTTTTGCAAAGAGACAAAAGTTGCCTTCCGAATTGGTTAACATATAGGTCCATATTTACCCTTTACAAACATTGGAATCAGGAAGGTATTCGAATATATGGGATAAAATATGGGTTGAAAATTCACTGACTCGATCAAAGGCACCTATTGCTAAAACGTCACCATACTCTTTATATTTACTTACAGTTTCCTCTAGTAACATAAACAAATCTAAATCATTCCTTTCATAATACGTGCTATTCACGGGCGGGAAATAATGAACAGCTAATTAGATATCCCTTCTAGATTGATATGACAATTTACACTGATGCTATCTGTAACAGTTTCAACAACTAGACATTTCTCAGCTATACAAGATTTGATATATATTACAATACCCCCTCCACGGCCGTGGAGTCTAGGTATGACATGATCAGTATACCCTGTCATAGATATGTCATCACTTCTAATCCAGCATTCGTATAAACATGCAATCTCATTTTTACATAAAATGTTTAAAAAATCTAGATCATTCAGTTTATCAACAAGTGATCTACTGCAAACATTCCGTGATAGAACGTTAACAGTAGAAAGTTCACTCTCATCATCATATACAGTCTTAAGGGTAGTTTCACCTTCATAGAGCGCCACCTTAAATCTGTTACACTCCGTTTCAATTCATCTTTATCAGATTTCAACTCATTCACTAGTTTTCGAGACTTTCAAAGTTCTCTTTTAAAGGCGTATATGCATGGACTGCTCTTTTCTTGTAGAATAAGTAAGTCCGCAAGATATTTATTTTTTGTCACCTTTATTTTCTTTACGTTGACCTAAACGTGTAACAGTGGCACTCGGAATTTTATTGATTCATGTAATGGGCATTTTTGTTTGTTTTAGTTTTATTGTTAGAAAAATTACTCATTTGTTTGTGTTTTGTTCATCAATATTGACATTGTTATTATTTTGTATGTGTTATATTTCTAATAAACAACAACAACAACATTCAAAACCAAGCAATTAAAGCGTATCTTACTGTGAATAAGTATACTTCCAATACTGGGATCCTTGGAGATTTTGGATGGTCATCTTGTCGGTCAAAACAACACAAAGAAGTTTTAAGACTTTACTGTAGACTACAAAATGTGGATACAGATAGGATCTATTCAAAAACGCAGTAAACTCCTTTAGATACATAAGGTGTATATTTAGTCATCTAGGAAAAGGAACTCGTGGGAAGGGCGTGTCCGCAATTTAGGAAACGAACTTAAGGTTTCAAATATACTTAACACTCGCGCATCTGTTAAAAGCAAACTACGTATGATTACCGGTTCCATTAACAGCAATGATGAAACTTTTTGGTTCTCGAAATTATGGAGCGACAAAATTTTAAGCAGTCAACTAAGAACATACAGAAGATATAAAAAAGACAAGGTAAAGGAACATTATATAACGTCACTTAATACCACGTCACTATCGGAGCCACCTCGCTAAATGTTGAAAACTGGACGCTTCACAGTAACCTGTCAGTAGAGCAAAGGAAATGCCCTATTTGCTTAAATATAGTGAAAGATGAGTCTCATTTCCTTTGTGACTGTCCTGTGTATAGTGATATCAGATATGATCTATTCAAAAACGCAGTAAACTCCTTTAGCTATTTTGATGAACTTACTTCAACTGAAAAGTTGTTTTATTTATGGCAGGATAATGCGCTTCAGTTTACACTTTCTAAAACATTTTTTTATGATGAGACGGAGGCGGTCGCTTTTAAATGTGTAAATATACAATTGTAAATTATAATGTATCGCAATTTTGATTTAACTGTAATGTGATGAAGAAAGATATGTGAGTCCAATCTCTACTACGTCATAAACAACACGACACAAACATATCAGTTTGCCCGCCTAGCCCGCCGTGCGCTATGGTCAAGCATTTAATTGATGTGCTTCAAAAATACCATACATTGACAACGTTCTTACACAAAAAAATCTTACATATGCAATTCTAATGCTATTATTATACATACATATCAATCTGTACTTTTATCTTGCTCACGTGTATCTTTCCCCTTGTGATACAAAAGATAACACACTAGTGCGATACATGTATACTAGAGAATAGGAAACCGAGCGAGTCACCCAACCTGAAAATAACTGGTAAACCAGACAAGTCAGGAGTTGCACCAGCCCTTCAAGGCTCGAAACTTAAAGTTGCTGGGATTACTCTACCATATCCACGTTACGCTAATCCACTGGCCCTTCCAAAAGCTATATTATTAAAATTTAATATGACCGTCGCGCTGGAAAGGCGGGTAGGAAATGACCCACGTACCCGATACGCTGACACGTATCGCACGTGCTACATACAGAGCCAATCCGATTGGCTAAGCACACTCGGCAATATCCGTATCGAACCGATAAGACAAATAATTCCCACTATTCTCCGAACCGCGGGAATATGTCCAATAGCTAATACGTCATATACAACAAGACACAAACATATCAGTTTGCCCGCCTAGCCCGCCGTGCGCTATAGAAAAAAAAACAAAGAGGAAAAGTTACCCAAATTTATCTAGCCATATGAAATTTACCCTCCGCTTACAATTAACGCCTAAATACCGATCTTCTGGCTCACTAGTAACCGATTGTCTAAACTAGTCTTGACATATAGCCGTCCTTCCTCAACTGTGAGCGCCACCTGCCATGCCTCATCAGACACCTATCGCTCACACCTTGCCCAGATGCGGCCGAAACCCCTCCTGCACGCAAAGAATGCAGCCCGATATCAATATCCCCGGCTACTAATCTTAGGCGCTTTACTACAGACTCTCGAACCGCCGTGTAACTCAAATGTTTGTGCTTAAAAATAAATCTGCACTGCGTTTTCGATCGCACTACCTGCTTAAACAAATAATCCTCAGACTCAAAATCGATCTCGGCGAGATCAGCGTAACGAAGGAGCATAGACAAGGGGCATGCTGAAGTAGTGCCCTTACTAACGACAACCTCGTCCCCTTGACGATACTGATCAATCTTACTCTTTCTAATTTTAATCGAAAAATGATCGTCCCTTATCGAAATATCCAAACAAAGAAAAGAAACGAATTCATTAAATCTTGAAAACGCGGCGAAACTCAACAAAATCATTGTGAGGTCCCTCACAATCAATAAATCTTTACAGTCTTTGAAAATGTCATATAGCTTGATAAGTATATGTGAAGTCACATGTTCCTTCTTCTTAACGTGAGCTTTAACAGTTCGTCTTGCTGATTCCACAATATTTCTGACAAAAATGTTATTGGTAGGATCCGTCAATCCGGTGATATCGTGCGCCCATTTGATGGCGTACATGGCCGATCTGTCACCGCAGTTGAAGCACCGTTGTCTAATAAATGCGTCAAAAATAATGCAATGTGAATTGAGTCGGCTGGCAAAGCCTGGCAACCTTGATCGGTTATGAAACTCTCCCATCTCCTAAACATAGCAAAATAATTCGTGTTGGTACTATCCGCCTTGCATGCCGGAAGTCTGGCCGTCATACTACTGCCTAGCGTACGAAGGTAAATGTAACTCCCCTCCTCTATTCCGGCCTCCTTGAGCGCCTCTCCAACGTGCTGTTTTAACCTCAGACCTGCAGGAAAAGGAACACGTATTCATAAATCTTACATGAACCTGAATGCCAACATTCTGAATTCTAAAGTAGTATGGCCAAATATCCCGTTATTACCCCTACCAGCCATTGTCACCTCGTCGAGACCGAATGAAATCCAGTCGACGACGGAACTTGTTAAGCTTGATCTCTCCGCGATTAATTCTGGCCAGTAGGACGCGGATGCCCATTCAGGGATCACTAAAGTGCCCGCGGCACTATCCCTCCTTATCTTTCCCAAAACGTTACAGCCCAAAAGAGGAGGGGGAACCATCCAGTTGTTCTCCCCCGACCACACCTGCGAAAAAGCGTCCACTGATTTCTGTGCCGCTGCACCACCATCGCGAATTAAAACGCAAGCATTTTGCGTTGTAATCACACGCAAATCTATCCACTGTATGTGGACCCCAACGCGCCTCACATATTTCAAAAACCCAGGACTGAATCCCCCGTCATCGCTGTCCGAACATCTAAGAATATCTGCGCTCGTATTCAACTCCGTAGGGACCCATTGAGTTTGCACCAGCACTTGCTCCGTCCCGCAAAACTCGTTTATCGCTAATGCTATATCCTGCAAATCTTGTTTTCTACTCCCTGTATGAACAATACTGCATGCATTTTTGCTATCCATTACTAGCTTCACCTTCTCCACCTTTACTATACTCCTTACCGATAGAAGTACCCGTTTAGCCCCCTCTAACTCTCCCCAAGTAGAGCTACGCTTTGCCTCCGAGGCCTCCCATGAACCCAACACACATTGTCGATCTGCTCGATCATACTGCAACAGGAATGCCTACCAAAGGCTCTCCGTTACACTCACTCTCAGCCAGAGTGTTTTCGGCATATATATAGCCACCATAGCCCGTGTCGGAAGCATCCGTACACACCGTAACGTTATTTGTCCCCGTGACGCAACCGTTTTCCTTCAACCCACTGCCCTTGCAGTTCATGCCTTCTGCATGTGACCTCCAATGTCTAAGCTCCGAGCCCATCAATACTGGCGCATTCCAGTTTGCCTTTGTCAAAACAGTGTTGTACAAACACCGAGTTATCAACCTTACCTGCCGTCCAAACACACCTTGCATTGAGTTGATATGACAAACAATACCTGCCACCCACCTGGCTTTGAACAATACCTTACCTCTGCCAATCAACGTCAAGGCCTTGTCTAGGCATGTCAATAGCCTAGTCATTCTTTCCATGGTGATCTCCTGACCACGCCCTCCTCGAAAAACCACGTGTAGCCTAGCCACGTGGCATTTTGTTATGGCTCCCAACTACACTTTTCGTCTGCTGTGATGAAGCCAAACTGCGTTAAGCTATGCCTCACATCCTTACTTACTTCCGCTGCTTTGCCAGCCTGATTGTGTCCTCCTATACCGTCGTCGAGGTACATTACCACGCGGTGACCCTAACCCTAACGCTTCCCAATCTATTTCTCTGTCTAATGTTTTGCCTTATAATATTCCTCATCCAAGGTTTATCATTAGGGCGAACAGTTATAATTTTGGATGGTATACATTCTTCTATTTGATTATTAATAGAATCTGTTAAAAATGTATTAAACTCATTCGAGTCAAGTGTATTTATTAGTATTTCCCAATTTATTTCATGTTGAGCTTTATGCATTTCATCAAAATCTGCATTGTCATAGTTTAGTATAGTTTTCTGGTAGGTTTTGTTTACATACAGAATATGAACAAGTAAAATGAATAACAGAGTGGTCACTGCATATTGGTGTATTCACTGTATTATGTTTTATAAGACTAATATTATTAGTGAATAAAATATCAATAGCAGTGGCGTTTGTGTTATCCTGGTAGGTTTATTAATTAGATTTGTAAAGTTATGTTTTACCATTAGTCTTTTAAATGGTGGTTAGTAGGTATATCCAACATATTTACATTTATATCCCCAGTTATTATGATGTTAAGTGATGTGCTACATGCATTATCTAGAACATGGTCTAATTTATCCCAATATTCAACATTTGATTCAGGTCTATAAATACATCCTAATAATATGTTTTGCTTATTGAATAATACTTCAATCCATATCAGTTCTATATCTTCATGCTCAAGATCAATTCTTCTTTCAGTATGTACTGTGTCTTTGTGATAAATAATTACTCCTCCCCTTTTCTATCAAGTCTGTGAATGTTATGGGAATGAGAGTTAAGTGTTATTTAAGCATCAGTTATATTTGGAGAAAGGTGTGTTTCAGTAAGACACAATATGTCACTTTCATGTAGTTCTGCTTCAATGATATCAAGTTTTGTTCTGAGAGATCTAACATTAAGATGTGAGATTTCTATGCTACATTTGGGTCCTGGTTTAGTTCAATATCATTGCAAAGAAGCAATATATTTTTAATGGTACATAAAAGATATTCAATTCATCAAAAAGTAAACAATATATAAAGTAATAGCGATTGTATAACCCGATTGTACGAGTACAGGTAGGTACAGCGATGGTATCACCAGATTGTACGGGTACAGGTAGGTACAGTGATTGTATAACCCGATTGTACGGACACAGGTATGTACAGCGATTGTATAACCCAATTGTACGGGTACAGGTAGGTACAGGTAAGTACAGGTAGGTACATTTAGGCACTTGTAGGTACAGGTAGGTACAGGTAGGTACAGGTACAGGTAGCTACAGGTAGCTACAGGTAGGTACAGCGATGCATGCCACAGTTCTTGTCGATGTCAATTACGTAATTGACTTGAACAAAGTTTGTTTCGATGGGATGAATATATATCCTCAAGATTAATAAAGATTAATAATTACGTGTTACGTTTTTGAGAGATTTTTGTTAAAACATTTTGTCCACCTAAGTCTATAGATTGCCACGTATGTCCTAGTCTGGTCCGCCTGCCACATAGGCGGTGGGCTACACCAAGTTCACGGCTTGATTTAATAGATTGCCCAATTTTCACATGTATGGAAAACGTAGACAATAGATTGTCTGTTAATTGTTGTATTTATTTTAAACCCAAAATATTAAATTAGAATCCACATGAACTGAAAATATACGAATCACACAGGTAAGTGAACTTACCTATGTGATCTGTGGGGTTATGAATAGTTTGAAACTAAATATAATTGGTTTGCCATTGTCTTCCTTTATCAATACTTTTCTTTGTTCTCCAAAAATTGGTGGAAGCGAGAACACTCCTGGTGATATAGTGTAACCACATGCCAACCTACAATTGCAATGAAACAACGGATCTGAAGACTTATTAGTTGTAATAACTGTGGCTTAATATATATATTCATAAATTTAGCTTGAAAAGATGTCAATTGTTTGTAAAAAGTAATATATATATACAGTTGATGTTAAATACATGAATAGTTTTTGAATGTTTAAACAAAGAGTAATTATACCTTTTCGATTGGTTCTCACTAGTTAAGTGTGTACCTGTACATGTCTGATACCACCTATACTAGTTTGGCAGTCTTTATTTACTTAAGTTCCCACTGTTTAGCCCAGGCCCCGTTCACGAATGTAGTGAAGCTGTTTTGTTTCGAATAGAGCTTATTGTTTTGTTTGACGTCATGATATGGATCAGCATTGCTAATTACTATTATTATTTTTGATAGCAAAAACATAATTTGACGGTAACGGTAACATTAAGATAATTACCGAAAGTAGTTGTTAAACAAAAAACCTTTATAAATAGCCAATCTTCGGTTGGTTCTGGTCCGTATTATTGTACACACAATGTATATTTATCAACATAAAACAGGCACAGAAGACATTGCCCGATTCCAAAGGACGCGAAATACTACCCGTTTCGATCACGTGAATCAGTTAAAGTTAAAGATCCGCGCGAGTTCTAAAATCGGGTTATATGTACGCTACGTCCATAGAAAAGAAAAAAAACCCGCCTTACACGTAAAAAATCCATGTTAACCATAATAAATAATAATATGTCGAAACAGCAACCACTAAAAAAATACCAAAAGTAAGCATCATTCCATCAAGAAATATCATAATTGTATTTCATTAAATAATTAACTAAATACAAATAATACTTTTACTTCCTTCCAGAATATATAAAATGCCATGTTCGTCTACTACCTCCTATCAAGTACTTCCGATGTTACGTTGTGTTCCGGTAAATTACAAATATAAATTTACCAAGAAAAGAAAGCAGCCTCAATCGTTAACATTATAAAAGCTACTATCATGAGGGTCAATCTTGGCTTTCTGACCATAACTAACCACAACACCTACAACCCAGGTGTGGTGGATGTTACGGTATCTGTGCTGTAGCATTCAAGTGAGGTGGCACTATAAATGATACCGTTGGAAGCACGGTCCCACACATAGGGAGATATTAGCCATGTTGCATATGACTAGTAGTGTAGTTAGCGTCTGATAAAGCAGCTCATGCGAATTCCTCAAAATTGTATTGATTAATGTATATGCTAATTGTATTAATTGTAGACTTTAAGGCGCTTTAGAGTGGCTTATTTTAGCTAGATGGGGCGCTATATCAAATGATGTATATATTATGTACCATAACCAGAGACGTATATTTCAGAGATTGGCAATTCACGCGGATCTCGCAAAAACACGCATGATTGTATTGTTCAGGCAGTCGAATTAGAAACATCGCGAGACTTGTGTTGCTGCTGTGCAATCACGCGGAACCTGATCTAAGAGTGTTTGTTTTGACAGCTTATTGATCCTGGTGACGATAAAATTATCAAATAATTAATATCTGAAATTATTTTTGAAATTGAATGGTGAATTAAAAAGGAGTTCGTGTTCCAATGTGTCATGAAAAATAACCCTCACACATCAAAGCCGCCATTTTAATTTGTTTATTCTTGAAAAACCCGTATTTTCAGAGATAAATTATTGATCTTTGCAAGTATTGTAAAAACCTCATTTTAAAAAGCTGGTTAGAAATATTATCAAATAATGAGTTTCTGAAGACCTTTTTGAAATTGTCTAAAGAACAAAAACGGAGTTTGTGTTCTCATGAAACCAGAATCATTCCCGATATATAAAAACAGCCACGATGTGCAATCTTTCGATGTTTGGTGTTTTCTAAACTTAATCATTCAAGTTTACATTCAATGTAGCACTCCCAAACCGCATGGAAATCTTAATATTACGTTGATTTTCGATGTTTTCTTATGGCATAATTATGTTTTGAACACGACAGGATTATTGAATGCAGCAAACCGTATATCCAATATGGCGCAGGTGAAGCGTAACTCACGATATGACATCCGGTTACCAGTGAACAATGGTAAGGCCAAGAGCAAGTTGCCAATTTTTTGCTGTCTATCTTTTGCTGTAATAACTTTTTCCATCTTTTTTCATATTCTGATGGAGAATTGGGAACGAACTCTACATAACAAACAGTATACCTCAAATAAAGCTCGATGAGACTGAGTTGTCTCATGAAAAACGTGTTCTTTTAAAAACCTCGCATCCGGTAAGTATATAACACATTTATACGTGTATTGTTTGCCAATTGGAATAAAGTCTCAGAAAGTCTGGAAGCTTGTCTGACAGATATCAGTATTTGGATGAAAGCCAACATTCTTAAACTTAATCAGGAAAAGACGGAACTAATCGTCTTTTCCCCAAAGTGTCAGCAAACAATGGCTCTACAGCTCAAGGTTGGTGCCAGAACTATTGAGACTGTTCCAGCTGTTAAAACCTAGGGGTATACTTTGACAGTTCTCTGAACATGGAGAAACAAGTGAACGCTTTTGCCAAATCTTGTTACTACCAGATCAGGAACATCGGCTGTATTCGGCAGTTTCTAACTGCAGATGCATGCAAGATTTTGGTGCATTCATTTGTTACCTCTCGGTTGGATTATGGTAACGCCCTGCTCTGTGGTATATCTGACAAACTAGCTAGTCGTCTGCAGAGGGTTCAGAACACTGCAGTTACTCGTACTCGAAAGAGAGAGCACATCACACCTGCGCTTTATTCGTTGCACTGGTTACCTGTACGATACAGGTCGCAGTACAAAATTCTGGTATACACATACAAGGCACTGAATGGAACAGCTCCTCAGTACCTACAGGAACTTGTTACCCTGTATCAGCCGTCAAGATCACTGCGGTCGGAGTCAGAATCTTTGTTGTGTGTCCCAAAATCTCGCACTGTGACCTACGGAAACAGATGCTTTGGGAGGGTTTCGGCTACGTTGTAGAATAGCATACTATCTGCTATTAGGAAGTCGAATACCCTGGTCAAGTTAAAGAGGGACATAAAAACTCACCTCTTCACGTCTGTATTTTAGAATCTTTGCAAAGACGTCATGTAAATACCACCCTTTTATTTGTTCAATTGTGTGCACATTGCTTGTTAAATGTATGAAAGTGATTGCAAGCTTTGTTGTTTGTTTTCACAATTATAACCATTACTATTATCCATATGTTGTAAAGCGCATTAGAGTAATTTTACAAATTATATAGGGCGCTATATAAATGCTGTTTATTATTATTATTATTATTATTATTATTATTAATACATTGTCATGATAAACAAGTGAAAATCAGGATATTTACGTTTACATTATATACCGATATTAAAGCAACGAATGGTAGTCGGACGGATTGAAATCCCCATAATTATATCATTAATTGAAAAAAAAAAATGTTTCAGCGAAATCCGGACATTATTAACTATGAGGGGATACAATTAACATATTTATGCAATATTTGAAAACAAAACGCACATTTCAAACATACTTGTCTTGTCTTGGAGTGTTTGATGTATTACATTTATACACTTCTTAACCACACTTACTTGTTGACCAATGCTATTTCCTCCACCGTGAACAATAAAATCATCGAACAGGGACCCCGTTTACTAAACTGTCAGTATGTTACACAACATATGACAGATAAAGTCAAATCACAGTTTAATAATCTTAATATCAAGGTAGAAAAAACATGTGTGTGATTTGAATCTCAAACCTTATAACACTGTACCATTTGATATCTTTACATTTATAATAACAACTTACGTGTTCAGGATAAATAGCGGCGTCGTTTGAATCTAAAGTATTGTACATGTACCTGCTATCAGTCGGCTTTCTTCAAAGTACCACGTAGGTGGGTGGTCAGGTCGTGTTTGATAAACAAACAGCTGGACTCGGTACTACTAAGTTACACCAGCTTAATGGTCTAGAAATAAAACTTTATAAGCTACGACATTTCCTTATTAACTTATATTAGCGCAACAAATGCAGCTCAATGGACCTCGCTATGATCGACATCAGATCATTTACATAGCTTTCTCCTATATAACTTCATTTGATTGCTGAGACTTTTCAGAAGTGTATTTCGAATATATTAGATCATCTATTGCAGACACCTGTTGCTTGACACATATAGGCCATTATCTCTGCCAATATGGAATGTATGAAACTGTCATTTCTTAGTACCTATGTAGCCTGTCAATAAATCTACACAGTCACGTGTGCTGTTATCAAGTGTTTTAAGGAGGCTGCGGGTTTGCATGTGTCCGCATATCTTAACATAATAGTGTAAGAACACTGCTGCCCTTCTGTAACGTAAGTACGCAGCCTCCATTTCTTATTCAAATTAACGCAATTTTATTTACTTTTTTTCACGTTTTGACTAATGTTTTATTGTGGTCGTACCGTAACAAGTTCAGGTTCAATATCAGTGTTCGTATGCTGCCTGTGTAGTTGTACCTTTTGAGCCGAAATATACACAGTGTAAACACATAACAATTTGATTATAGTGTTTCATCTAACATTGTTTTTGACATAATTATTGAAACAAAACATGTCAATTTACATTGATAAAATAGCGTCGTGCTCTTTGCCTTCAATCAAGGCAATAGTCATGATATATTAGCACCTTAATATGATGTCATAGTTACAGGGTGTCAGCGCTTCAGGTGAAAGCTTTTGCGTTTTCGTTGCGTTTTCATTCGCGTTTTCATGCATTCCATTCTCAGGATTCACTTCGTGCAGTTTCCGTCGCAGTATATAAGTCGTAAGTACTGACTGCACATATTGAAGACCGGAAACTATGGTGTGAGGGCCTGTTACGATAAACTATTAGAGCTTTATAACAGGAAACCAAATTGTAAAGCAAATTAGATTTATCATCTGAGACATGATTTGTGAATGTTGCGTTTTGGAAAGGTGTGGTTGGCACAATATGTACCAATTGAGAAATATGTTTTTATTATCATGTATACTAAGGATAATGAATATAATTATTCGGGAAATGAAAAACACATTCGAGACATCTTCAAAAAGTTTGTTGCATAAACATGACCATTTTTATCTAGAAAAAAACAAATGTATTCTTACGAACTATAGATTGCAAACACATAACCTTAATATAGAGACAGGTAGATATAGTTATGCAGTGACTCGAAACCAGTGATTATGTACTTTATGTGATCTTGGAGATATCGAGGATGAGTTTCATTTCATTCTTTAAGATTATCTTATGTCAAGCCTAATTATCGTATTCGTCCTTCTGTCTTAAAGTTAGGGGTAGTTGCAAACAGTTGGGCTACTATATGTCTTCAAACCTTTTTATTATATTTTATGAATGACAATACAGCAGGTTTGATATTGACATTTGTTTGTCATTGAAGATTTGCGTCATCCCATAGAGGAGTTGCGCGTTGGAGCATTCACCTATATCTTCATTTTTTATTTACATTATGTGTATGTATTGTCCTCATTGTTAAAAATGTTCAGCATCCGGTAACCACCCTGGCACATCAATATTAATTATTGTTCCAACAATTGCATATTAAAAATAACACTAAATTAGCTCAATATAACAAATCGTAATTAAACTTATTAGAGATGGATTACAATGAAATACACATCTGTAAGATTGGAACTTATCTTATTCAGTCTGAAGTTAAGACAAACCCTTGACAGTCTGGCCGAATTAACATTTACAAGACTGTGAATATTTAACTGCACAGACAAAAGTTGAACAGCTACTCGGTAATATCTGCCATTGCTATATGATTTGATATTGCAATAAAAGACGAAGAACATTTTCTGATTGACTGGCATGCATTAAAAGATTAATATAAACAAACATGCTTTTGATCTTATAGCTTCAATATTTTTGTCCGCATTTTAGATTGTGAAAGCTGCGCTGGCAATTTATAGGGCTAGTATCGAACTATACCCTTAGATTGTTTCAATAACGTACGTATTGATATATGCTGTACCTATACATCCTTTACCTAGCACCTCTGTGCACAAGCGTATACAATAAGTGATGCGCAGTATTAGACGTAAATGCATACTCCTGCACGCACTGGATAGCGAGCTACTCATTATTATTATTCGTATTATTTGACCAGACCTCACCGATAGATTATTTGCTTGGGCATGTACCGAATTCATTAAAGAACCTTGAGATGATAATATGTACATCCCTGATATGTATTGGATGCTTTGTGAAATCGTCAAGTGGAGGTACGTCCTTCATTATTTTAACCACGAACAGCCTACCGAGATCACTTGGCGAAACTATTCACAGACAGTTAATAAATTATGCGTCGCTGATATGGGCTAGAAACCATAGATATGGAAAATGCAAATGTGTATTCATTTACTTAACATTATTTTCTACTGCAAATTGATCGTAGCTAGCCGCTATAGATAACAACAGAAATATCGATTCGAATAGTTTATCTTCTGTCGAACCCAGACCGTTTCATTCCATTTCGTTTGCAGCCATTCCTCGCGTGCCATTTCGCCTACTTTCTATCCATTCCGTTCCTGTGAAAAAAGCCTGGTTCCAGGCAGTGACATTATCTTCGTTCCGTTCCATTTAGGCATTGCTTCTTTTTGTTTGTATTCTGTTCTCGTTGCGTATTTGTTTTTTTTATTGCGTTTTCATTCCATTCCGTTTTTCAACTGAAACGCTGATACCCCTGTAGTATTGTAGCTGTTCGTAAATTAAAAATAAAATTAAGTCGCATGGTATTCGTTCCTAAGTCGCAATTATTTGGCTACTTGATTAACGAATGCGAAAAGATAAAGATCATCGGGAGGAAGGTAGTTGATATTGGCCAGGCCATGTCTACGGTTAGTAAATAAGTCGTAGTCCATGGTAACTGAGGGGGATACTAACAGAAAGAAACATATTGTTATGTTAAATGAATCCGAAAGACGTTCTCATTATATAGGACGTTTTTGAAACTGGCGGAAGGTTTTTTTCAGGAAAATCATATGAAAAAGGAAATGGTTTGAGATTTTCCATAAATATGAAAGGTATTGAGGAAGTGGTTATAAAACACTAAAATTTGTATATTTTACAACAAGAACTATTTTCCTGCACTTTACAAGGGCGTTCCCGTTTTTGCTGATAAAAAACATTGGTAGAATCCTTTACCCTCTCACGAGCGATATTATTCTGAAAGCGTGACCACCGTGTCATCACATAATGCAGCGTAACTAGGATCGCATCATCAATTTTGTCACGATGCACTTAGTTATCATTTCAATAAGTTTGTACGGTAGGAAAGTATATGTGTATTGATAAAAAGATATAAGACCTCGGGATAACTTGTTTAATGTTATCAATTCAGAAATGCACTTCAAAGTCGAATCCATCAGTCCAAAACATTCTTGAACGCCATAATGCAAAAAAACACTGTCACTGGAATACGTATACTATTTCAAGCAATAATTCTACAAATATAAAAGCAATAATCAAAAAACACTGTCACTGATCAAGCGTAGCTGAATCGAGTCATTTCGGTACATATATAACAACTATTGTACATTCGCTTACAGCGTAGCCGAATCGACATCGATTATGTTGACAACTCGTACATGTATTTTACACCTTTGTGTGCATACGCTTCAATGGTCATTTGTCTGATGAAGGTAACAGTGTACATATCGTACTAGTCATCGACACGTCACATAGAACATGTTATTGGTTGTGTAAAAAGAACTTTTAATAATACAGTTCCCAAGTCTTGCAGGGGGCGCAGCAGTTTGATTTTAGTTTCTTCAATATCCCGTAGCAAAAGACACAAATTAAAAACCCACGATTCTACAGGGCTTCAAACTTCAGCATTCTGTATTGTCAAGGATAGCGCCCCACTTCCCCTGGGATATCCCGTCATCCTGCCATTTCAGTAACTCTTTGCTTTAAGAATTCGATTGTGATCGTTGTTATTTTAAAGGCATTTTAATTCAAAAATAAAACTGAACTGTTGAAGGCATTTTTGTATCTAACAACGTATTTAACCTGATATTTAATCATACATTTTTTTTACAAAGATTGCCAACTCTTTAAAGATCGAATACAGTACATGTTACTGCTAGTATCCGTACAACTCAGTGTCATATACTTTATTGCAGTGTTCGGTTATGAAACATGGCGGAGTTGAAGACAATAACACCGCCAGGAAATCTACCAGCCCGAAATAAGGTCAGCCAGTCAGATGAAAGGATTGCCGCTGAGAACGAAAAGGATGAAAACGGCGAGGAAGCGACGTGCAGTAAAGTTATGAGGACCATGGCGCTAGTATGTGTATGGATAGCAATGGTATGTAATTTAATTACTTTGTAACAATATTAATTTCTGTAACCCTTCAGCGAAACAGCATAGCACATGTTCAAGATGCAATTATAGGGTCGTACATTAATTAGGAATATCAAAAAAAAAAAAGATGATTCTATGGAAAAAATAATAATCACATGGACAAAAGGAAAATATCCATAGCTTTCTCTAAAATTCTGTGTCCGGTGTATTACAGGGAATATATATGGAAATAAATGGTCCAACATTGAAAGACTTAGTTCTAAGAACCGGAAGTAGCTACGAGGATATCACGAGTGCTCTATCCGGTCGAAGTGTTGGCAAATTTGTTGGTGTAGTGATTGGGGGATTGCTAACTGATCGGTTCGGACGTTACTGTGATCTCTTCCTTGCTCTATCGCTTACGGTAGCTGCGACAGCAGTGGCCATTGTGCCGTGGATTAACCAAACCGAGGTTCTATGGGTCTTCTATTTCCTGCTTGGCATCACCATCGGGACCATTGACATTGGTGAGACGGTTATATAATGTAAATAAAACCTAATATATATTTTACAATTATGAAAGAAGTTCGCTCAACTTACATGAATCAAGCTTTTTGGCCAGGATCCATGCGCGTAGAGGGTCTTAATGTTTGAGGAAACCAGATAACCTGGTGAAAACCCCAAGGGGTAGAGCAGGTGACACTATACCTTTTTAAGTCCGATTGGGGAATCGAACCTCGGCCGTCTTGGTGAAAGGGGAGTACCCTATCCACTACCTCACCCGACTACAGGAATTAACAATTCAATATAACTAATGTTATTAGCGATAATAACAAGGCATTTTTTATTAATGTTTAACGTAATTTTCTTTGAATCTTTTATCCATTGTGAAAACTGTGTTTATCGTTGAACGGGAAACGACATGTGTATGTAATGCCTTATCCTGCAATGTTTCGATAGCATTCGTGTGCATTACACGCCCAATCCAATATCGACTGGAATACCGTGTTAATATGTGACGCCTTGTTACTCTAGTGACAGCTGCGGATCACATAATCGTTATGAGCTATATTTAATGTATAAGATATCGTGTGATATGATTTTATGTGTAACGAGAGGTGTCACGAAGCGAGTAGAGCAACGCCATTTCGATATGTACAATCATAGTTTCTTTTTAATTCCAAAACCATGTTTGTATTTTGAAGAACATGTTTTGTGAACCAAACAAAAATCAGCCAAGCGTTCAGTCTGCACTATGCGAGTCAGATGGCGCAATTAATCCAAACGGTATTAAATGTCTCAGCCAAACAATGTATAACATGAACATAACACTGTAATCTATCGGATAAATCCATGGCGCCTAACATAGTCAATATCGTGTATCCATCCGTCATGTCATCTTAACTGATCTTCTTTACATTTTTAGCTGGACAGAGAATAGTGTTAGTCAGTTGGAAGGAAAAGGCAGCCTCTCCGATACACATTGTTCACCTTGGTTACGGCGTGGGCGGATTTATCGCTCCTCTTATAGCTAATCCATTCCTTGCTAACACCGAGACCGTTGGACCTAATATAACCAACTCATCTGTTTCAAACATCTCCGTGATGCTGATGTCTACTATCTCCATTCCTACTACGACCACAACAGTTATTATCTCCCCTTCCACAATAGAATATGCGTACGGTAGTGTTGCTGGTCTGACCATCGTGATGGCTGGTGTTCTTTACATGTATCAATGTAAAACATCTCCACGTTTCAAACACAAGAAAGGCAAAACAGAAAACAGCGAACAAAAACTTACGAGAACTAGAAAATGGCGGGAGATGCTAAACCCTGCATCCTGTGCTGAGGGCAGCTTCTGTTTCGGCTCCCTGATTCTAGTAACATTGTTTCTGAAATATTTCGTCTACCTTGCTGTTGACAGGGTGTTTTCGACCTTTATCAGGTCGTATTCCATCGATCAACTTCATTTCAGCAATGATGACGCCAGCTACCTAAACACATTGTATTGGATCTTCTACGCTGTAGGTAGGTTTGTAGGGTTCGTGTCCGCCAGGTGGATTAGTGTGAAGATTCTCCTTGTCATAGAATCTGTCTGCTTGGTCGGCGTCAGTGTAGGTCTGTTCACCGTCGGAACTTATTCCCAAACAGCACTTTGGGTGTTAACGGGAATGTCCGGATTTTTCATAGGGCCCATTTTCCCGTCGGGGATCGCATGGGGTGACCTTCACATTGAATTGACAGGACTAGCCATCACATGGGTTCTCCTAGGAAGCTCATTTGGGGGTCTTGCTTTTCTGAAATTAGGTGGACATGCTTACGATCATTTTGGCGGTATCGCCTTTGTATATATGATAATGATTTTGGCGATTGTGGTTTTCTGTGTCGATATCATGCTTACAATTCTCAGTATGGCAAAGAAACGTATCACTAGAAAAACTTATAGTGTAGAGCCACACGACAAGCAACTTCAATCTTAATACTGGCTAATACGTTGTCTAAAGAAACGTATCACTAGACAAACGTATAGTGTAGAGCCACACGACAAGCAACTTCAATCTTAATACCGGCTAATACTGTGTCTTAAGATAAATTAGTTTGATGTGTGTTCGGGGAGGGGAGTTGGTTCAAGGTAGTTTCTTTAAGGTTCAACTTATTTAGTTCCCAACATCTTTTTGTGGGTTTAGTCTCTCTTACAACATGTAGCCTTACGCGGGAAGCCTCTTTCCCATCATTTACCCTACTCGTTCATTTCTATACTTTTCAACCTATTATTCATTTGTCCGTTTTCACGTATTTCTTCTTTAAATTTCTAAACCCAACTAAAAGCTTAACTCCTGATTCAAAAGAATTCGAACAATAATTATAAACTTGTGTAAGAGTTATTGCCCTTTGACTTCCTACCAGCTGTATAACCATGAACTATACTGTTAGATCCAGTGCCGTTTTAATTTGTTTCCGTAAGGTCTCCAATAATGTAACAATGTTTTAACTATTTGTTTACTAACAGTATTCAGTTCGGTGTATAATCCCGATATGCCTTGGCCATTTTCCCGTTTCAAACGGTTTAACCGATTGGACCAGAGTATATAAATTATGAAAAAGTAAGACAGACCTGTAGTGATTTGATGTTGTTAGCGAGCCTTGACAACGACCTCGAAAGTCTGCATCTACATGTCCGTCATGCGGTATCCCTGAAATATCCATTAAAAACAAACTAATCGGTTTGCCAGCATGAATGAACAGGCCCCTTGTCATATCCTAGCTATAGAGATTTAACTGTACATCACAAAGATGTAAATAAAGGTTATAACTTCAAAGTTATATTGTTTTATGTCCATTACAGTATATGTATATATAGCAGATATTGTAGCTTTATATAAGGGAAGGTCTAGCTTTATCTAATTTTAAATGTTATTATTAATAGTGAATATTCATTTGAGTATACCATATGCTATCGAATCTGTAGTTGATGATATGTCGTTATCATTTTAAATAAAACTTACGTACACAAGACAATCCTGTATTATGATGATTTCGAAACTAACTCGAGTTACTTCCCTTCGAACAGTACGTCGGGCCGTTTTCGTCTATCTCGGTCCAAACGGTTAAACCGGTTCGACCAGAGTTGTTCGTTTATGAAATAAGGTCGGACCCAGTAATCTGATGGTGCTTTTACCAAGCCTTGCAAGGCCTGCATAAACTTTTGCAGGTCCGCCAGGATTTACACCCGAAAAAGTTACATTTGAAAACGGACGTACCGGTTCCGCATTCATAAACGAACAGGCCCCTGTGAGTGTCGCTTTTCACATTTATCGTCTGAAAATGTACAAAATAATGAAAAAAAAAAAATTTGTATTTTTTTAATCGATTAACATCAATAACTACCTAGAATTGTCGTTCCGGATTTCTTTGAGTAAATTCCCTTTTCTAACCAAACAACATTTGAATCACAAAAACATTACTTTAATTAGCAAAATATGCATTAAAGGAAATTTTAGAACAATTATTTGAGAGAAAATGTTGAATGATCCCCTTGGTATCAGAATTGATTTGAAAAAGAAGCGTTTTAAAAGTCCTGTCGATATATATATATATATTAAAAAGCAGAAGGTTGTGTTCGCATGCCTCATACGCAAGGGGTGTAACTCTAGTTACTTTATTACGGAGATGCTCTTCTGCGCATCTTAAAAGGAGATTTTGTTTGGCGAAAACAAATTTCTGACTGATAGCTATAGGTGAATGGCGTGACGGTCGACTTTGATGTATTTGTCTTAATATGGATGCTATAACAGTTTGCGTTACAGGTGAAGCTAGTTCCCGCGAGGTGTTTCAACTTTCGTTAATTACTACAAGGTTGTTCGAGTGACTAGGACAGGATACCAGGATAGCTATATATATATAGTCTTATAATAATAATTCGAGTTCTTATAAACCGCTTTATCACAACCTAGTTCGTAAGTCGTCTCAAAGTGGTTCACAAATTAGTATCCGTGGTTATAGGGCCTTTGCAACCAACACACATCTCTCTCAACTTCCCGGGGAGCATACAGCCGGAGCTGCCATTTCGGCGCTCACAGCTAGCATTGAACAATCTAGCACTGCCAAACCACGTACTCCAGCGGAGTAAAGTATCTTGCTCAAAGATACAACACAGTGCCGCGTCGTGACTTGAACACACATCCCCTCGGTCACGAGCCCGGCGTCATATCTCTGGCCTCATTGTCGATAGTCTATCGAGTCCTCAGTCTCAAACTGTACACTCGAATAATAAAGATACGGACTACATCGATCCTAACATTTACACACATTCCGAAAGGCTTATTTTAATGTTTTCCTGACCTACGGTAATGTTCTCCACAATACCACGGACTTAGATAACATCTAATTCCGTGACAATACAAAGCCTGCACGACACTTTTCAAATCTCCCTTTTTGGAGTCACGGTAGTCTAGTGGAAGGACGCCGGGTTCGTGACCGAAGGGTTGCGAGTTCGAGTCATGGTACGGCACTGTGTTGTATCTTTGAGCAAGATACTTTACTCCGCTTGTTCAAGTCTACTCAGCTGTAAATGAGTACGTGGTTGGACATTGCTAGAATTGTTGAATGGTAGCTGTGTCTCCATAATATGAAAAACATATTCAAGTTAATCCTTAAATATAATAACGTCGAATTATTATTGTTATTTATAATTGGTTTTATAAGTGTGACGATCCTGACCTTTTACACACATTCCGAAGGGTTATTTAATGTTTTTCCTTGCTTTTATTTTCCAGAATGCAAAGCTTGAACAATTCTTTTTGTATACTACTCTTTTTATAATTGGTTATATTCTATGCAGGCAGAACACTGTATCATCAAAACTGTCAATAAACATGAAATAAAATATATACTTAACATGGATCAACGTCAACTGTCTCGGAAATTCGTTAGATAAGATGTTTATCGATCTTAACAACACGTAAAGATCTAATCATTAGTATCAGAAACGTATAGAACGCATATATATGTCTGCTAAGTAGTACATAGCAACAGTATGTATACACTATTTATTGACAAATTCAATGGGGTTTATAAGCTTTCAGGAAATTGCCTGCACCATTCAATTTCCTTTAAAAAAAAGTTCTACTACATCTGCCCCCCCCCCCCCTTTTTGAAGCCCTCCCCAGATAGGTATCTGTGAAAAAATGTTCCGAAGATAAGCCCTGGAAAGTAAGTTTAAGAGGCAATATTTGAGCGCAGAAGGAAACACCAGTGTTTAATGGTAATCAACTGTACAATCATTTCAAAAACATATCTTCTGTACGTATAGGAGAAACACCGAAAACTGTGGAAAAGTCAAGATAATGGATAGTTCGAGGCCCGTTAGGCCCGTTAGGGTCGAGAACTATGCATTATCTTGACTATTCGACAGTTTGAGGTGTTTCTCATACTTAAAACATGGCATCATAAAACTTCCACTCCTTGACTATTACACAGTGTATTGTTCAACTATTCCACTGTTCCAGGTAAGCCCTTACCTGTTACTCTCTGAGACCTATTCACTTGTTTACCCTCATTATAAAGATCATGTTTACATGAAATTTGTGAATGTTTCACAGGCACCATGGTGCTTCTATTGAAACATTTAATCAGTTTAGTTTTCACTGGTCAACATGGAGGACTCTACATGTACATGTAGTACTAGTGATAATGACATTTTTCTCACACAAACGAAAACTAACACTAATTTTGACCTCAAAAGTGTGTGTTTTTTCGGACATATCAAATGCAAGTGATTCGGAAAAGAAACTTCTTAAGGTAACGCAGGAAGCCGAGCAAAAATTGGAGAAACAAAATATTAACCCTAAGTTTCAGACTTCGGATGATAATAGAATCGGAAGCCTTCTGAAGGATGCCGCCTCAAAAAACACCGTGGCAAAATCAGATGGGACCGTCCGTCTTTTTGAGGCCTGGAAGGCTGATAGAAACAAAAAAGCTGTACAATGTAACAGATCAAAATGTGCAAGAAATGAAAGGGGAACTTTTATGTCTGAAAAAGATCTTGATGCAAATTTAGGAAGATTTATAACAGATACAGATGCGCAACTTATAATCGGAAAAAAATGGCCACAGGTCTCTAGCTGTCAGAGGATACACACGTACCAGCCAAAATCAGTTAGAGAGATTTAGTGATATCTTGCAGTTTGGTGTGAAAAACCGAAGAAAGTGGATTAAAATGCACAAGTGTTAATGATTCTGTAAATAATTCGCCAGGCAAAGAAATAAATATTCAGTCTGGAGATTTGCAAATTTTGGTGAAATTCCAATGAGAAATTAAAACTTTCCTTCCATGGTGATAACACTCCCGCGGACACAATGGCTATGAGCTTGTTAAAGTATGACAAAAGTACATGTAATGATAATATAGTTATCTGCCCTTTCTGGATTTATTAAATGTGAGTTTCCTGATGGATTATGGATATATTGATCAATTAAGTGTTTTTTCCCATTCAATATTTTTTTTCTAATTAAAACAACTAACTGTTAAAACAACTAACTGTTAAAACAACTAACTGTTAAAACAACTAACTGTTAAAACAACTAACTGTTAAAACAACTAACTGTTAAAACAACTAACTGTTAAAACAACTAACTGTTAAAACAACTAACTGTTAAAACAACTAACTGTTAAAACAACTAACTGTTAAAACAACTAACTGTTAAAACAACTAACTGTTAAAACAACTAACTGTTAAAACAACTAACTGTTAAAACAACTAACTGTTAAAACAACTAACTGTTAAAACAACTAACTGTTAAAACAACTAACTGTTACAATTTGATGTCTTCTTATATCTTTATTTACACCTTCAACTGTGGAATAGTTCTTGGAAAAGTTACAAACTATTCCACAGAAAAGGGTAACTATTCCACAGTAGTAGGTGATAATAGTAGATTTGTCTCGACTATACTTCATGCAATAACAATAGATGACATCACAGACATGTTTTAAAACAAGATAATGATCCCGTCCATCATGACGACTTTAGTCTTACTGATAATGACACTGTTTTTGAGGATTTAGATGCTCCTATTTCGTTACAAGAAGTAAAAAAAAAATGCTATTCAGAAATTGAACTGTGGTAAATCACATGGACCTGATGGTTTGTTAAATGAATGTTTAAAAGTTGGCGAGGAATTACTTCTTCCAACTTAATCTACGTTGTTTAATCAGGGGGGACTCAGGAATTATTATTTTTTCTTCTGAAGATATAATACCACGGATTTAGATGGCAATTCTGTGGTCAAACAGATCGAGTGAGGTATAGAATAGTTTTCTGAGTTTGCGGTATTATTCCAAGTTATATTTTATAACATAGAGTATTCAAATTTTATGATGGCCGAGCGGAGCGAGTGTTAACAAATTCTCTAAAACAATGGTAAAAATGTAGGTTTTCTGTTAAAATGTTGATGTTTGTGTCATGCCTTTCGAATTCATGTGCATGTAGTTTAGACGAGCATTTTGGCAATTAAATATTGATTTATGTTGTCATATATATGAATTATGATTTAACCGTTTGTCTTTTATTGTGAATTTGTACGCATACATATGTACAAGGGCAACACCTATTGAAAAGGATATACATGCTAGTCTTGTATGCTAACATTGGATAGTATTCACCTGATCGTGCTGTATTGTCTTTGAAATGTTTGAAATTTATATGTTCTAATTGGTATACTTCTGGTGATCAGTTCGGTGAGCCTTGACAACTGACCTGACTGGAGACCCTACTAATATATATATATAGACAATAAAGGATTAATCCCCTATTGTTTAGAGTATAAGCAGTGGACTCATTGTTTGGACAACACCCTTAGGCATAGGCAATGGGAAGCCATAGAAAATCATAGTTCAAGGGATGATTGATTTAAAAAGGAAATCCCATTTGAAATAAAGGAAAATCTTCAAAAACCTTGGTCCTGATTATTTTTGGACACAGAAAAAAGGATTTCCGCCTCTGGTTATTTTCCTTCTAATTGGTCATCGGCCATGATTATTCCTGTCCATAAGAAAGGTGTTTTAAATGACCCTACTAACTTTAGAGGTATTTGTTTAATTAGCTGTCTTTGTTAACTTTTTACCTCTGTACTAAATACACGTATTTTAGATGTGTGTACAAAATATGATCTTATTACTGATGCACAATTCGGATTTCATCCGGAACTTAAAACGATTGATGCAATTTTCGAATTACATTCTATTATAACGAAAACTTTATCTTCGAAGAAACGTTTGTACTGCTGCTTTGTGGACTTTCGCAAAGCGTTTGATTTTGTCGACAGGTTAAGCTTATGGCGCAAGTTGACTAGGCTTGGTATTCGAGGAAAAATGTTGTCTGTTATTAACCTTACCTTACTGCCCTGTACGCCCAGTGGCGTGTAGGGCAGGGTCTGTTATTAAGTCTGTTATTAAGTCGCTTTATAAATCAGTCAAATCCTGTGTTTCCATTGATGGGAAACGCTGTAACCTTTTTGAAAACAATGTCAGTTTATTGCAGGGGGAAATTTTGTTACCATTACTGTTTTCACTTTTTATCAATGATTTTGAAATGTCCTCTATTGAAAACGGTGCAACATACTGTATTACGACTACGTGTTTCTGTTAATGTACGCAGATGGTTTGGTTATTTTTTCGGAATCTGTACAGTACCTACCGGCTCTTCTTGACAACCTTTTTGAATACTCTACAAAATGTAATTTAACTGTAAATGCGGAAAACCCCCAGAAATTGTAGCTTTTAGAAAAGGTGGAAGATTACATAATGATGAAAAATGGTATTACAAAGGAAGAAAAATCGAATGTGTGGATCAATTTCCTTACCTAGGTGTTATTCTAGAATACAATAATGAATTCACTTCTATCCAAAAACAATTAGCTATCCAAGGACGAAAAGCTATGTTTGCATTATTTTCAAAGTGCTCATCATTAAACTTAAATGTAAAAACAACACTGCACCTTTCCCATACATATGTAAGCAGTATCCTTTTTATACAAGTGAAATTTGGTGTATGCACAAAGCTCCAGAGATTGAACATGTACATTTACATTTGTGTAAGAAATTACTAAAAGTGAATAAATCGACCAATAACAATATGGTACATCTTGAATGGTTTAGTCTAGCATGCATTTCTAAAATACCTAGTCTCACCTAGCATACATTTCAATTTTCACACCTGATCACAATTTGGTTAAAGTCTGTTTCAAAATGATGTAGATGGTATTGTATTACATATTATAATTAAGAACTTATGTCTACTTTAATCAGAGAAATATTCCATTTTCTTTGTAAAGAATTATAGTGACACGTGGTAGTAGATGAAATATGAATATTAAAAAAAAAATAGATACATTTATTTAACCTGAAAATAATAACTATTTTACATATATTATAACAAGTACAGTACTAGCCGCCTGCATATTATTAAA
Organism: Mizuhopecten yessoensis; assembly: GCF_002113885.1. Taxonomy (NCBI): domain Eukaryota; kingdom Metazoa; phylum Mollusca; class Bivalvia; order Pectinida; family Pectinidae; genus Mizuhopecten; species Mizuhopecten yessoensis. The sequence continues at coordinate 250,057 of NW_018407710.1, read as the reverse complement.
ATCTTAAATTATTGTTGATTAAGTAAAGCCTCATTAACTAATCTTAATATCAAAGATTATTTAAAATTCTGTAATGCATTGTCTATAAATTTCAACTGATACGATAACAGTTGACTGAATGTTGTTTTTATATTTCCTTTTTTTTATAGTTATGTCTGCAACATTTCAATCTCAAGCTGATTTTGTGTGGGCATACACTGTAGATAGGAAAAATAATTATAATTTTCACTTATCATAATATCACAAATGTCAATATTGTCAACATTTATTCAAAGCTTTGGCTATTGGCCCATATATGTGGTACATGATGTATAAAAAAACGATGTATAGAGAATGTAACTGTTTACTATTTTTGACACTAAACATCTTTCATGTCTGTGGAGGTACATTGCTTACAATGTCTTTGTTCTGAAGGAACGTTTCTTTTTCTTTCAGTCTCAATGAATGCAAAGAAGTATTTAATCTACTGAGACATACATGTATTCTATACTTTACAGGAATATACTTCGTAAGATAACATTGAAGAAAACAATTTGTACCATATACCGTCATAAAGTGTTGGTTAATAGCACCGTAGGCATGTGGTATAGACGGAATAATAATATTTTAATGAAACTACTTTGAATATGTGTTTACCATCATACTGCATAAATAATGGAGTAATGTGCACACTATGATGTACAGTTAACGTGAAATAACCCCTCGTTGTCATTTTAAATGATTACATTATATTAATGAAATACTAGTAACTCGGGCTGAACTTATATATTTTTGAAGAAATAATAATAAAGCGTGCCGCTACTTCTTCGATACCGGAAGAAATGCGACCAATGTTGCCACAAGTGGCGATCTTGGTTGAGTTCCTGTGAAACGTTGAACAGAAAGTGGAGGTCTGTAGGCTCTGGTTAACTCATTCACACCTGAAATTTCATAATGAACTTTTCCATCCTTTGATTTGGAAGGGTTCAAATGTGTCTTCAGGGGTCAATGAGTTAAGGATTAATGGAACCGCTCACGATATACTAGTCTATAAAATACATTAGTGGTCAAAAGGAAAACGGAGAAGTTGGCAATGCCGTGTACACAAATTTAAGTTAAAAGTCGAAACCGGTCGGTATTCTGGTCCAGGTACACCTTTACAAGATCGACTTTAGACGCTGCTTTATATCATATGTATCGCAGGTGCCTATGTTTAACTTTATATAAGTATGTACAGTGCTAGTGATTTTACTTATTTTAAGGTGTGATAATGACTTTTAGTTTCTCATAAGCCAGATTTGGCTGGATGTCGATAACTGATCGATTTAAATTTTGAAATACATGTAGCTTTTACTTTTTGTAAAATCTGCTGTAGTTGTAATGTATATCGATATGTGACACTTAAATAAAACAAATTGTATTGTATTGTAATAATATGTAAAGTTAAGACATTTAATCTGATATTCTCTATTATTATGATGAAGACTATAATAGATGAAGTGGAAACAATTTTATAAATAAATAAAATTGTATACCAAAAATCAATCCTATGTATACGTTCATATTCACATGGTAAGACACTTTATAGTACAGACTATAGTTTACCTTTAATTAAATCATATTGTTCTCTATCTGACACCAAGTCTCACCTAGCATACATCCAACACCTTGTACCTGTACATTGTATATAGGAAAATACCAAATGTATGCTTCGTGAGACGACACCTCTTGAATTGGGACGATTATATAATTACTTCTAGTTTGGATGAGAAAAATTAGAATGATGAAATATTGGTTTAAGATCTTAAAATCTTAAAATTGTATCATATCCACTTCCTATAGATTTTTATTACAATATTGCAGTAAAAATGATTTCAACTGGGCTAAAGCAGTAAGAGATGAATTAGATAATCTAGGTCTTAGTGATGTTTGGTTAAATTCATGTATTTCTCTGCAAAATGTGTTATTACCATTGATAAAACAAAGAATGTTTTATCAAAGAATACAATCCCTAAAGGCCTCAGTGGAAAACTCTCCAAAATGTTTATTGCATAAAAATATCATAGGTTTTAGAGAATCATTACAATTTTACCTCACAAAATACATACCAATGAAATATCGCATTTGTTTAACTCGAATCCGTACATCTACACATAATTTGGCTGTAGAAGTTGGAAGGCATAATAATATACCTAGAAAACGTAGATATTGTAAACAGTGTAACTCCCCCTCTGATGTAGAGGACGAATTTCATTTTTTATAAGTATGTTCTAAATTCCAAAATCTCAGATCACGTTTTATCAAAAGCTATTATTGGAAAAAAACATCTGTGTTTAAAGTCGTCCAGTTATTGAGTGTCCATAATATTAAAGATTGTGTATACTAGCAGGGATGTGTAGTGGTCCACTACACATCCCTGATACTAGGAAAATTCATTTATGAGGCAAACAAATTAAGGGTATTATAATGGAATATGATTGTCTTCATTCTCTGTACATTGTCCCTGATTTGTGTATAATATGTATTGTATACTGATGGGTCAATGGCCTAAAGTTCGAATAAAACTTGTATCCACCACTGCTAGTTTCTGTAACACGCGGGCTGTTTAAGGAGGTATGAAGCTGGACAAAATCCCCAATTATAACTGTTGGTAGAACTGGGCCGTAGAAACAACTAGGCCACAATCAGCTTGTTCTCGTTCATAGAGCGTGAAAGTGCGGGAACAGATCGAGACTTCGCGAGAAAAATTAACATAGATAGTTAGCATCGTGAAATGATTTATAAAGTGTCTATCTACTTGATAGAGTCGTGTGTGTCAGCCGAGGTGATTAGTAGGTGTACGTATAAAGAAGAGATGCTAGAGTGTTACCGTAGTTCTAGAACAGATAGGAATAGTCGGCTCGTTAAAACTGAGCGTACCAATAAAGCTAACCATACTGATATATAGAGAGCATTGTGTCATTAGTACTGCTATATAATTCTGTCATAACCATCCCGCTTGATTATTTCTCCGGGAATGAAGCTTTGAAGCATAGATGTGAAGTGTTTTTAGCTTTAAGATACGACATGTAGGTGGAGTATTATAACTGGAACAAAACTGACAGACAACGCGTTTCACTTAAATAATCAACAACGCATTTATTATATAGGCCGTAATATAATGTCTATAGCGAACGTGACGTCAATGCAAGTCTTCTTATTATAGCTTCAAATTTAAGAGCAAGGGGCGTGTATCATTCAGGTCAAAGGTCACGGCAGCGCTGTACGGTGATGTCTTAGACGGAACAGGATAAAGTCCCCTTTGTACGGAGCGCGGCCTGGTGTGGGCAGGTCAATTTTTAGGAAAAAATCATGAGATTCTGCCAAACAATGACAGTCAGGTGCACGTAAAGTTATCTATTACGAGGGCTTGTTCTGGAGGATTGGTGCGTGAATTCCTCTGTAAAATCGTTGTTGAATCCATACCCACATAGTAATTAACATTAATTGATTTTGTCATCGCATATTTGGAATTATTTAAAGTCCTGTTTGAAGTTAATCCAGCAAGATGCCACACTGGAATAATGAAAACGGAGGACAGAGGGACAGTAAGCTGGAGCTTACGTCTGTAGAACTTAGGTAAGTACTACGTGTTGTTAATTACTTACGGTCAATTAATACAAATTAGTCCAGGGTCGTAAGGTACAAATCGTTACAGTATTACATTAATAGATTCTAGATATAACGAGAAAAACACAGAGGGTGGGAATGCATACATATTATAATGTGATACCGAAGAGTTAAAAACAGAAATTATAAACAACAAGTTTATTCTGAATTCAATAAAACATGTTTTTATGTGTGTTTTTTTCATTGCTGACAAAACTGTATCGGACGAACCATGCAGATGGCTAGAATCTAGTGTCCAGTTCTTCTGTCTATTATTTGTATATATATAATGAACCAAAAACTCGCTATTTTTTTAGACAATTATTACTTTATATGTGTAACCAGGACATACGTTATTAATACCTTACAAGAACGTCAGACATATGTATAACTCGGCCACATCATTTATACAAATATCATTTCTACGTCAACATGCATTTTCATAAACCTCACAGTGCGGTAATTGTCTCGTAGAATTGCTTGTTTGCCTTCCGTTCTATTTAAATATTCATAGTTTGTCTTGTCGTTGACGTGGTATGACGAGCTCATACTCCAAACGTTTCAAGTTACATTGACAATGCCTTAACCAACACCTAGGGGTCAATGATCCCTCAGCTCTATATGCCATAAAGATGCCACGGAGTTTGCGAGATATTGAGGTGAACGGGTGGCACAGTTGTTAGCGAACTTTAACCAAGACGACCGGCGTTCGATTTCTCAATCGGAAGTGAAAGGGTATGGAGTTATACCAACCTGACCACCTGGGTTTTCTCCGGACACTCCGGTTTTCTCTCACGTTAGAATGTACACTCTGCGTGTTTCCATCATGGTCAACATGAGTGATTAATTTATGAAGTTGATAAACTTAAGTCATAATAGAAATATCGTTAGTATTATGACGTATTTGCTCTTTCGCAGTATGTCAAACTGAAACACACGTCAAGGAAATACGGCGATTTGAAGAAAACTATTTAAGTGGACAGGTAAGGTAGAATATAAACCGCCTAACACTAAAGGGCAGGTTATAGGGACGTGTGGACTTGTTACAGCTACATTTGTACCAAAACCGAGGTGTTTAGGGTAATATTACGCGTTTTATGGGTCAAGTTCAAGTTCCTGTAAAATTGCTACCCCAATAATGGTATCTAGCATTTTACCGAAAGTTGATCTAAACTCACCAAGTATGTAAAATAACTCTGAACACTTCCGTTCAGGTCCAAATATAGCTGTAACATAATTATTCGCACGTCCCTATTGGGAAGGTAAATTATACAGTGTAATACGTTTCGTGAATAAACACAGACAGCGACCTATGCATAATGTATGCCATTATCATAACTACGTGGTCGGCCTGTCAAACATTTAGAATGTTAGAGCGCTTAGCAGTATCAACTTTTCTATCTCGAATAATGCCGAATTATCTTCGAGTAAGTTAATTGATAATATAGTATTGCCCATATATCTTCGGTGAGCCGAGTTAACTCAGTTTTCGCAGAATAAACAGCGATATGCTCGCGTTACCTCGAAGAAAAACTGCGAGAATGTTCATTTTCACGGAGAGAAACCAAGAGAGTTCCCGAGTAATCCTGCCGTTAATCCTCGAGAGTATCCGTGTTATCTCGTGGATTAATTACGAGAGTACCTGTGTCATGTAATATTGGAGAAACCACTAGATTACACGCGTTATAGTTGAAAAAATCTACGTGGTTATCCTCGTGATGTTGGAGAGAAACCACGGAACTACACCCGTTATATTGCAGAGAAACCACGGAACTATATATATACACGCGTTATATTGGAGAGAAACCACGGAACTATATATATATATACACGCGTTATATTGGAGAGAAACCACGGAACTATATATATATACACGCGTTATGTATTGGAGAGAAACCACGGAACTATATATATATATAAACGCGTTATATTGGAGAGAAACCACGGAACTACACGCGTTATATTGGAGAGAAACCACGGAA
>NW_018407710.1:239910-240867 GCF_002113885.1 Mizuhopecten yessoensis | reverse complement strand
TATACACGCGTTATATTGGAGAGAAACCACGGAACTATATATATATACACGTGTTATATTGGAGAGAAACCACGGAACTATATATGTATACACGCGTTATATTGGAGAGAAACCACGGAACTATATATATATACACGCGTTATATGGGGGAGAAACCACGGAACTACACGCGTTATATTGGAGAGAAACCCCGGAACTATATATATAAACGCGTTATATTGGAGAGAAACCACGGAACTATATGCGTTATATTGGAGAGAAACCACGGAAGTACACGCTTAATAGTTGAGAGAATCTACGTGATAATCCTCGTGATGTTGGAGAGAAACCACGGAACTACACCCGTTATATTGGAGAGAAACCCCAGAACTATATATATACACGCGTTATATTGGAGAGAAACCACGGAACTATATATATATATACACGCGTTAAATTGGAGAAAAACCACGGAACTATATATATATAAACACGTTATATTGGAGAGAAACCACGGAACTACACGCGTTATATTGGAGAGATATATATACACGCGTTAAATGGGAGAAAAACCACGGAACTATATATATAGAAACACGTTATATTGGAGAGAACCCACGAAACTATATATATATACACGCGTTAAATTGGAGAAAAACCACGGAACTAGATATATATAAACACGTTATATTGGAGAGAAACCAAGGAACTATATATATATACACGTGTTATATTGGAGAAAAACCACGGAACTACACGCGTTATATTGCAGAGAAACCACGGAACTACACGCTTAATGGTTGAGAGAATCTACGTGATAATCCTCGTGATGTTGGAGAGACACCACGGAAGTACACCCGTTATATTACGGAGAAACCACGGAACTATATATATATACACGCGTTATATTGGAGAGAAACCACGGAACTATATATATATACACGCGTTATATTGGAGAGAAACCACGGAACTATATAT
>NW_018407710.1:130289-238753 GCF_002113885.1 Mizuhopecten yessoensis | reverse complement strand
CACGCTTAATAGTTGAGAGAATCTACGTGATAATCCTCGTGATGTTGGAGAGAAACCACGGAACTTCACGCTTAATAGTTGAGAGAATCTACGTGATAATCCTCGTGATGTTGGAGAGAAACCACGGAACTTCACGCTTAATAGTTGAGAGAATCTACGTGATAATCCTCGTGATGTTGGAGAGAAACCACGGAACTTCACGCTTAATAGTTGAGAGAATCTACGTGATAATCCTCGTGATGTTGGAGAGAAACCACGGAACTTCACGCTTAATAGTTGAGAGAATCTACGTGATAATCCTCGTGATGTTGGAGAGAAACCACGGAACTATATATATATAAACGCGTTATATTGGAGAGAAACCACGGAACTTCATGCGTTATATTGGAGAGAAACCACGGAACTACACGCTTAATAGTTGAGAGAATCTACGTGATAATCCTCGTGATGTTGGAGAGAAACCACGATGGAGCCAGGTCCACTGTATTTCGCATCGAAAACGATGACGTTGTTATGATACCATATGGCTATATGGTGCGTAATTATATATTGGGTAAAGGTTGCAAATAGAACTAGCACTACTAAAACAACAAGAATGGTTGTAGGTATACGTGGTAATGGGGGTGGTGGAGGGGGTGGTAGGAGATGCAATTAGAACGCACTCGCCTCGAGTTCATTAGTAACACATGTACATGGACAAACGTGTGCAATTTGTATATCTACAACTGCTAATTGTACACGATGAATGTGCTCGGTTCTAGATTCGTGTGTCTGTCGATAATTGGTATGCTCTAGATTATTAACATGTTGGCACGCTGTGTTTGCTGTTATAGATGAAATCAAAACCGGGGAAGAGGACAGCGAACTAAAACATGGTACATTGGTATCAGCCTGGGAGGGCGGGTTTTAATACACACTGATAGTACAATACAACCCACTAGTCAAAGCTCTGGTCCAAACTACATTCTTATAATACCTTGGTCGGTAGAGATTCTGTTCAGGGTTTGATTCTTTATATTTTGAAATCTCATTACACTCTATTTGTGTAAGAGGAAAATATCCTAGTCACAGGCAAACTTTGACTGATCTATACGTCTCCTTATATTAACAGCTATTAATTACGTCATTACGTCACTTATGTTGGTAACAGTTCATGTGACAGCTATAACTTAAGTCATATAACGGTTAATTTAATAACTAATGCTTACGTCTTAAACTAGTACACAACAGCTATTAATTAAGTCATAAAACGGTTCATTTAATAATTAATGCTTACGTTATATAACAGTACAATTTTAAAACAACTATCAATTACGTGATATAACAGTACAATTAAAAACTATTCATAACGTACTATAACAGTACATTTAAACACTATTGAATGCGTCATATATCATTACAATTAACAACTACTGATTACGTCATATAACAATACAATCAAAATTTATTAATTACGTCATATATCATATAAGGGTCCTGCCTTGGAACGGCCTTCGTGGTCCCCTTATCAGGGCCCTGCCTTGGACCGGTCTCCCTGGTCCCCCATCAGCGCCTTGCCTTGGACCGGCCTCTGTGGTCCCCTTATCAGGACCATGCATTGGACTGGTCTCCCTGGTCTCCCTATCAGCACCCTGCCTTGGACCCACCTCTCTGGTCCCCTTTTCAGGACCATGCTTTGGACCGACCTCCCTGGTCCCCATATCAGGACCCTTCCTTTGACCGGCCTCCCGGCTCCGCCTATAATTGCCCTGCCTTGGACCGGCTCCCTCCTCTGCCAATCATGTCCCTGCCTTGGACTGGCCTCTCTTGTCCCCTATCATGGCTCTGCCTGGGACCGGCCTCCCTGGTCCGCCTATCATTCCCCTGCCAAGGACTGCCCCCCTTGGTCCCCCTATAGGGGGCCTGCCTTTGACAGACCTCCCTGGTTCCCACATCGGGCCCTGTCTTGGACCAGCCTCCCTTGTCCGTCTATCATCGCCCTGCCTTGGACCGACCTACCTGGTCCGCCTATAATTGCCCTGCGTTGGACCGGCCTCCCTGGTCCGCATTTAGGGGCCCTGCCTGGGACCAGCCTCGAAGCTCCCTGGTCCGCCTATCATGACCTTACCTTGGAATAACCTCACTGGTCTCCATATCAGGGCCCTGCCTTTGACCAGCCTCTCCTGTCCCCCTATTATGGCCCTACCTTCGACCGGCCTGCCTACACTTCCTATCAGGGCCTTGTCTTGGACCAGCCGCCCTGGTCCGCCTCGCAGGGCCTTGCCTTTGACCGGTCTCCCTGAGCCGCATATCATGGCACTGCCTTGGACTGGCCTCAATGGTCCGCCTATCAGGGCCCTACCTTAGACCGGCCTCTTTTGTCCCCCTAGCATGGCCCTGCTAAGGACCAGCCTCCATTGTCCCCCTATCAGGACCTTGTCTTGAACCGGCATCCCTTGTTCGCCTAGCAGGGTCCTGCCTTGGACCGGTCTTCCTGGTCCGCTTATAAGGGTCCTGCATTGGACCTGCCTCTCTAGTCCCCTCATCACGACCCTACCTTGGACCGGCCTCCCTGGTCCCCCTATCGTGGCCCTGTCTTGACCGGCCTCCCTGCTCCACCTATCAGGTCCCTGCCTGAGACCGGGTCCTCTATGAATCCACTCTGAGCAATGACTAGCTTCGCCTGATATACGTGGTTTATTATAAATTCAAAACATCTTAAACAACCTTTACATCATTATTATTAAACTTTATATTATTACGTAGTAACATGTCATGATTTCGGCATGTATAAGGAGTTTGGATGTTCACAGACGAAACTCATATATATGTCAGCAATTATAGCAACCCGTATTAAAGTCAGATTGTCTTATTTTGCATTAAAATTAATTAACAAAAACGTAAGTAACTGTTGTCAGAACAGTACCAAATTCTAGTATATATCACAGGGACGTGAGAATCTGCTACAGTATAGCACAAGTAATATTACACGTTTTACCATCATTGTGGTGTAAGTTTACCGAAAGTTGATGTAAACCTCTAAAACGTGTAATATTACTCATCAGTGTAGGTCAACATATTGCTATACTGAACAAACTCGCAGGTTTTTGTGCTTGTCATGCTGGTAATGTCAGCTGCATTTGACGTCATTGACCATGGTATACTTTATAAACGTCTGGAGTACTCTTATGGAGTGACTGATACCGCACTATGCTGGATACAGTCTTATATGAGTGCACGACGACATTGTGTTGCCATCGGATCTACCACCTCACATGACAAAATACTATATTTCGGTGTTCCTCAAGTGTTAGGACCACAAAATACTGCCTGTACTCCAAACCGATTGGAGAGATTTGTCGTCGCCATAGCCTTCGCTATCATTGCTATGCTGTTGACACACAAATGTATGTGGTCAATAAACCACAGGACAGTTTGGATATCATTTCAGAAAATCTGATGTTTGTCTGGCAGAAATCAGTATCTGAATGAACGCCAATTGCATGCAACATGCTAAAGCTTAATCAGGAAAAGACAGAACTACTCGTTCCCCAAAGTGTCAGCAAACAATGGCTCTCTAGCTCAAGGTTGGTGCCAGAACTATTGAGAATGTTCCAGCTGTTAAAAACCTATGGGTATACGTTGATAGTTCACTGAACACGGAGAAACAAGTGAACGCTATTGTCAAATCATGTCACTACCAACTCAGGAACATCGGTTGTATTTGGCAGTTTATAACTGCAGATGCATGCAAGATCTTGGTGCATTCACTTGGTACCTCTCGGTTGGATTATGGTAACGCCCTGCTCTGTGGTATATCTAACAAACTAACTAGTCGTCTGCAGAGGGTCCAGAACACTGCAGCACGGCTGGTTACTCGTACTCGTAAGAGAGAGCACATCACACCTGTGCTGTATTCATTGCACTGGTTACCTGTACGATACAGGTCGCAGTACAAAATTCTGGTATACACATACAAGGCACTTAATGTAACAACTTCCCAGTACCTACAGGAGCTGGTTACCCTATATCAGCTGTCACGATCACTGCGGTCGGATTTAGAATCATTGTTGTGTGTCCCAAAATCTCGTACTGTGACCTCTGGAAACCGGTGTTTTGTGAGGGTTTCGGAATAGCGTACCATCTGCTTTTATAAAGTCAAATACCTGGCCAAATTCAAGAGGGACATCACAAGTCACCTTTTCACGTCTGCATTTTAGACAAAGACGTCATGTAAATACCAACCTTTATTTGTTCAAATGTATAAAAGTGATTGTAAGCCTTTGTTTTTGTTTCACAATGATAACTAATACTATCATCCATATGTTGTAAAGCGCTTTAGAGTTATTTTACAAATTATAATGGGCGCTATATACATGTTGTATATTATTATTATTATTATTATTATTATTATTATTATTGTGCCCAGAATAAATCTGCCTCACCCTGCATGTACGTAAAGTAATCTACCCCCGCCTGCTGTATACCCGGTCAGGGTGCCCTACTGTTCACAAGTACATCACACTCCCTAAACGTGACAAGAATGATAAGTACTCAAACACGGCTAGTACCTCTTGTTTACTCTTACGAAGTCATGAATAAATTACCATACTAATCATGTGATACGGTACCACCCTAAACTACGTTAAATCACGCGCTGCCTGGCTTCAGTGTCAGTTTCCGATTTTAAATTGTACATTGTTTTACTAACGACAATGGAAGTCCACAACACCGTGTAATTTAGTAAAGACATGACCACCTAGTGTTACTGTGACATTAAAGTTTCAGGAAGTAAATACTGGCCAAATTGCTGTGATACTACTATACATGTCTCTGAAATACTACAGTAATGTTATTATATAATGGTATATATATATAATACTACAGTATGTCTACCATATAGATATATTTTTTTTCCCTGTTGTAGGGAAACATGATTCTTTGTTTCCCAGAAATCAATCACGTTTCTCGAAGACAAAGCACTGTGCGTCGTAACAGAAACATTGGTCATAAGGCCTTACTTCAGAGATTCCCTGTTACATTGTAAAATGGTTTACACATTGGTCATAAGACCTTACTTCAGATATTCCCTGTTACATTGTAAAATGGTTTACACATTGGTCATAAGGCCTTACTTCACAGATTCCCTGAAACATTGTAAAATGGTTTACACATTTTTCATAAGGCCTTACTTCAGAGATTCCCTGTTACATTGTAAAATGGTTTACACATTGGTCATAAGGCCTTACTTCAGAGATTTCCTGTTACATTGCGATCCTACGTTTCTACCATGCTGGCGCGTTCTTCTACTGCTACAAATGTAGTTCGTGTTGATAGACCAGGGTGAACATACAAGCAATAACGTGAAGGTCTGAAGACATTTTCACCAAGTATAAATAAAATTATAGCACAGAATTCCAACAGGGAACAAACTAAAACAAAATAGCAACAGTCACCATACATCCAGGCCCTCGGGCTTCACCAATCCCCGATGAAGGACTAGGCCCGAAGGCTTGGATGTAGAGTGACTGTTGATATTAAGAACTTTAGTGAAAGGCTTAGGAGACAATTAGGCAAGGTGCTGGGGAAGGTTTTTGAGCTCTTTCAAACAGCAATAGCGATTTAATTCAGACAAATTTTCAGCTTCTCCGTATCAAATATATTTCAAAGATAAGCATATTTATCAATGAATTTGAAGTATAAAAACCTTAACCCTTATAAAGGGATTGTCCCGAAACATTCAACATAACTTTAGACTACATATATGCAATTTACAATACCCTGTTTAGAAGTTCGACACAAGTTGCTCAATTCTTAGAAGAACACATACGACAAGATAATGGACTTTATTTGATGAGTCATTCAACCGTTTTACACAAAGACTTAATTTAATTGGTAAGGAATGGTACTGTTTAGTATTGACACGGACCAGCGTCGGTGTGGGTGTTACTGTAAGTACAGGCACCAAACTGTGGAACATTCGTCACCAAGTTAATTAGCATGTTCCATGTCACAGCTCAGAGTTATCACGATAGGTATTCCAACACGCGAACGCGATCATTATGCAAAATATGCAAATAAAGTAGGTAGCTTGCAAGTAGCATATATAGACAGACCCCAGCGATCAGCTATATATTTTCGACAAAATTAAGACACATTTGTATATAAAAATCGTACCAACTTACATGCAATGTAAGGTCTTATCATGTAAGCTACCCATTCTAGTATTTTAACATAAAGACAATCTATTAAAGTATTAAAGATCGCAACATAGAAGAGAGAAAAAAAACCGAAGAAAGGTAATCCAGCCTACAGCCTGTATTGAATATTTATCAAATTGATAATATCTGATATCTACGACCCCCTAGGTTTTTCATGAAGAATTTCCCAGCTGCATTTTACTATTCAATATTCTAGAGACGAGGCCAGTCTCGGATTTCTTTTGAAATCACCGTTTAAATGTGGTTCATTGTTTAATGGTGTTCTCATCGGGTTGATTAGAAACTAACAAAAAGACATATTTACTATCATATGCTTAAAAAAGACTTCGTCATGGATCGTAGAGAAGGGCTATTACTTCAGTGCATTTTGGGGGTTTCATGGTATAGAGCTTATAGGTAAAATCATGTATTCCAGCTGGATATATACCTCAGTACTGCATTGTTTTCTATATTTAATTCCGTTAAGAAATATCTTGTGTTTCTAATAAACAATCTGGCATTGGGGGCAATCTGATTAAAATCATCTGTTACATTTCTCCGCCTGAACATCTGAATATGCCGCGGTCAGGGTCACGTTCAGGTGACCTTTAGATGAACCAACCAGAGGCGCGCTGGCAAAAGTTTGCCAGCGAATCGGCGAGGGGTATCGAACAGGTTAGTTTTCCAAAACAAATATGGCGGCGGTAACTGACGTTTCTACGACGCCAAGGAAAACGTTATTGCGTAGGCAACACCGCCATATAGTCTTTCTTCTCTAATAAAGCTTCGAATATCTTTTCTGTTCGGGTTTCAGACGATCAATCTCAAATAACTTCAGAACTTTCGCATCATTCTCATCGATGTCCGCCATATTTATTACAAGTCGGAGCGCCCTTTTGAAAGAGGGTCTCCGATTGGTCAAAATTTAATGAGTATTTATAAATATAAAGGTCACCTGAACGTGACCCTGACCGCGGCAAACTCAGATGTTCAGGCGTAGTACGAAGTTAACGAAGCCATGTAACATATGATTTTAATCAGATTGGCATTGGGGGTTGGGGTTGGGGTTACCGATTCAAATGTTTACACGTATAGTTTTTATATCTGATTAATGAAAAACCATGGTTACATAACGGTTCACACCTCACATTTTCTATTATGAACAGTATTAGAGAACCCTGTAAACAGCTTACGAGAAGTGGTCCCTGCTGTTAGATGATCGTTAGTCACACAGATGCACCAGGTCCGCCTACCTTATGGATCGTTCTAGTCAACAATACAGATAGCCATTTGTTTGTTTGATTTTTTCCAGTTTCCTGTTTTTGTCCAATTTATTTCTCCACATCCTATTACTGTACCTACTTACCTTTACACGTGTACGGTTCGTTAACGTCAGGTGTTTTATACAATAGCACATGCGTAACTCCTATCTCACCGTAATATTCCCCACAACAACATCTAAGTCCTATAAAATAAAGAGAAAATACACAATAATGTTATATGTTTATTCCATTAATAATGTTCTGATTGTCGTGAGTGTATGTGGAGCTGAGCGAAGCGGTCGTATTATAAATAAGTAAAATGATACGACGAGAGAAAATAAAAATGTACAAAAATGATCTAGAATTACTTAGGCGAGGTGGAAAGTGAAATGAGCAACATTATTTTTTATTTTACATTATTGAGGCAAGATTTTCTTACCTAAATATCGCAGACACATAATACAACAAAAAGCTTTCAGCTACCAATTTTTACGTCGGTTTAGAATTTGCCGGTTATTTCGCTTTTGCGGGTTTTCGTCTTTCATTGTTTATTTTTGTCGCTTTGCGATTTTTCGTGGACGACAAAGCGTAAAGACGAAATGTCGTGTATGGGTAAGCCACCAAAATCTTACAACTAGTTTAACACGCTGTTTAGCAGGTACCTGGCTTTCAATTTACATACTAAACAGGTAAACGGCCGCTCTCAGTTTAATGTTGAAATTAGAATTTGCCTCTACGGCTTCAAGTTTCATGTTTCCCGATCGTGCCTATAGCTATCCGAGCTCCCTTCTGTATCATAGGTCAGCTGTAAATGAAGTTGACGATCAGGTACATGTGTACCCGTACGGTCCAAATATCGACCGTCAATTAACCTGTTGTCTTTAGATTCGTAATGCCAAAATGCTTAGCAAAATTAACACACCAATTATGTTTTACCACGAGGTATGTGTACTGTGTCGATAAAATTAGGATTTAAATTCAATTGAAAAGTCGCTATTGAATACATTAACTGTTTTAAATGCGACAATGAAGACTGGTTTAGGTTAACACGTACCTGTTCTGTTTGGAACGTTTTCATTTTCTAACCTTTTTAAAAGTTTCTAATGATTCCACTGTCCAAAACTTTAACTAAGTATTGGACATTATTTTTGCCGGCATGGCAATAGCTTTGCGAAATCATTTCTAAAAAGAAAAATATACCTTGCGGCTCTTTTATGAGAAATACAAAAATGAAATACACAAGATATTAATCAACAACAGTGTTCTGAGCGTAAAAATTCAGAGGGGTCAGACCGGAATTCGAACTCTGTACTTATGCTATTGCGCTAACCATTTGAGTTATCTAGTCAATGGAAGTGTTCCAAACGGAAGCTAAGGAGAGGTTACTGTATATAGGAAAATAAACAGTGCAATGGGACAGGAATGGAAGTTAGGGAGAGGTTACTGTATATAGGAAAATAAACAGTGCAGTGGGACAGGGACGGAAGTTAAGGGAAGGTTACTGTATATAGGTAAACCAACGTGTAGTGGGACAGGGATGGAAGTTAAGGGGAGGTTACTGTATATAGGAAAATAAACAGTGCAGTGGGACAGGGATGGAAGTTAAGGGGAGGTTACTGTATATAGGAAAATAAACAGTGTAGTGGGACAGGGATGGAAGTTAAGGGGAGGTTACTGTATATAGGAAAATAAACAGTGCAGTGGGACAGGGATGGAAGTTAAGGGGAGGTTACTGTATATAGGAAAATAAACAGTGTAGTGGGACAGGGATGGAAGTTAAGGGGAGGTTACTGTATATAGGAAAATAAACAGTGCAGTGGGACAGGGATGGAAGTTAAGGGGAGGTTACTGTATATAGGAAAATAAACAGTGCAGTGGGACAGGGATGGAAGTTAAGGGGAGGTTACTGTATATAGGAAAATAAACAGTGTAGTGGGACAGGGATGGAAGTTAAGGGGAGGTTACTGTATATAGGAAAATAAACAGTGCAGTGGGACAGGGATGGAAGTTAAGGGGAGGTTACTGTATATAGGAAAATAAACAGTGCAGTGGGACAGGGATGGAAGTTAAGGGGAGGTTACTGTATATAGGAAAATAAACAGTGCAGTGGGACAGGGATGGAAGTTAAGGGGAGGTTACTGTATATAGGAAAATAAACAGTGCAGTGGGACAGGGATGGAAGTTAAGGGGAGGTTACTGTATATAGGAAAATAAACAGTGTAGTGGGACAGGGATGGAAGTTAAGGGGAGGTTACTGTATATAGGAAAATAAACAGTGTAGTGGGACAGGGATGGAAGTTAAGGGGAGGTTACTGTATATAGGAAAATAAACAGTGCAGTGGGACAGGGACGGAAGTTAAGGGAAGGTTACTGTATATAGGTAAACCAACGTGTAGTGGGACAGGGATGGAAGTTAAGGGGAGGTTACTGTATATAGGTAAACCAACGTGTAGTGGGACAGGGATGGAAGTTAAGGGGAGGTTACTGTATATAGGTAAACCAACGTGTAGTGGGACAGGGATGGAAGTTAAGGGGAGGTTACTGTATATAGGTAAACCAACGTGTAGTGGGACAGGGATGGAAGTTAAGGGGAGGTTACTGTATATAGGTAAACCAACGTGTGGTGGGACAGGGATGGAAGGTAAGGGGCGGTTACTGTATATAGGAAAATAAACAGTGCAGTGGGACAGGGATGGACGTTAAGGGGAGGTTACTGTATAGAGATAAACCAACGTGTAGTTGGACAGGGAACCTTTAGACTGACATTATAATTATTTACCTGAAAATTACTTAAATCTATTTCTATTTAGCACTTAACTACTTGTACATATTTCTTATTTAATGACATGCAAGCGAGAGTAGAAATTTTCGCGGTGACGTGTGCTACATGGACTATTTTACATTTTTCATTTCAAACTATTTTATTAAATCAATCAGTTTTAATAGGAATTGGGCAACAGGCCAAGCCTATACAAGCCCTCTCCCATGAGGTACATCTCAAACAATAGCAATATAATGAACTATGAATATTTACACAATGAACATGCTTTAGGAACATAATAATTAGATCAGTGCCAATGATGATAGGAGACACCAAACATACACACATACATGCATACATACATGTACAAACATACATATATTCATACATACATACATACATGCATGCGTGCATACATATATATTCATGCATATATAAGATATTTCAAAATCTGTTTGATTCTATGTATCTCTGAACACAAACACGAATAGCGGAGTAAAGATATTCACTAAGGAAACTACCTCCTTTAGTCATTATATTAATATTAAACATTAGATGTTCATAAATGTTTAGGTACAAGTTTAAATGTAAATTTAAGTTTGTGTCAGGCTGTAAAGGAGACACAGATATATAGTTTTTTTGTCTTTGAGTCATATATCTAGGGCAATGCAGAAAGAAGTGACTCACATCTTCATTAATGTAACCACATATACAGGAGGGATTATCATTAAGATGGTCTCTAAAGAGATCAAAGTTCAACTGACCTGCACGATTTCGAAGTTGACATAATATTATGTTAAAACATCTAGTCCCTTCATATTTTAAAATCTTAATATATATATCTTCATTATTTTGATTATTTTGGGGTATGGCATGATGAACAAGTTGTTTTTTGAGTTCACCAATAGATCTCAAATTATAATAGTTACATTCAGGTCTATTCCACCAAGACATTATGCTAGGAAAGAAACTGTTGAAATATGCAATAGATCTACATAGTGATGGTTCAAATATACGTTGATTTTGGACATGAAGGGTCGTAGCATCATTGCTGACTATATAAGGTTCAACAATTTCAAAAAGATAATTAGGACTAAGATGGTTAATCATTTTAAAAAAAAACCAATATATATATATTTCACAGGGGCGGATCTATAATTTGTAATGGAGGTTGCGTGTCCATCGGGCGAAAGCCCAGTGGTCAGGGTCAAGTAGCAAAACCCCGAGGGGAGTTGTGGTTGAGAAGAAAACCCCTCCAAAAGCTGCTGCAGATATACGTTTTGCTTTGCAAATGAGGCAAATAATTGTAAGGTTGGAGTGGGATCGTCTCCCCAAAAGCGGACCCCTCATCCCCTAAATAATGAGCTGATCAGAAAAAAAATAGAAACAAACTATATATGCACATAAGAGCCCGATACTAACTATATGAGGATGGACACTCAGGGGCCGACACTTACTCTTTGTAATCATACACATGTGGACCATATACACTTTTTAAGTCTGGTCATAAACACAGGGGCACAACACTTAGTATTTGAAGTTATAAACACAAGTGCCCGATACTGGCTTTAAACTACCAACTAAAATATCTCTATCTTCCCATATATTTCTCTCTACTTTGAAAATGGGGAGAAAAACCTTTCTCTTCAATGCATAACACTGTTTTAACAGAAAATAAACAAAAACATCGATCTGAGCCTCTGTGTGTAAAGACCACTCCCTTTGAATCTCCAGACTATTTTTCATGGAGCATTGCTGCATCGTCCTTCTCTTTTTTTTCCGGTGTTTTTTATCTTTTTCATTTTCAAGATAAAAAAGCCCCCCCCCCCCCCCCCCCCCTCCCTTGAAAAATAAGTACCATAGACTCTATCTACAATCGACCTAAGTCCTCGGATTTTTAAAACTATGCATATATATTTTCGAGCAACATCGTGTTTTAGGTCTTCTGCTATTTCCCCACACAAATTACCCTGAAGATAAGTAATGTCGACTTTCTGTACATTTTCCCATATTTCCCAGACACTGAACAATAAAATAAGTGCCATCGGCCTCCATTCATTTCTACACACCTTTCTCGAAAACAGCGTACTAGGTCAACATAGATCTGTTTGTGCAGTAACTCGTTCTGACCAGAATGAAATAACTTTGCTTCAATCTACAGAAAATATTATCTCCATCACGTTTTGTTTCAGTTTTGAGAAGAAAGGATGGTTCGGAAGGCGTTCCAAGATGGAAAAGGCCATGCTGGTGATCCTGTTCTGTCTCGTGGTCACAGTTATTGTACTGGCTGTACTATTGGCGGTGAGATCAGTAAAGGAGGACGAGGAAGGTATGTAAAGACGTTTTAAATGTAACTGAAACCTATAAACAAATCCCCCAAATTGTCCTCTTAGTCATAAGCGGTGAGTCGGAAAGAGTTCTCCATGCCATAATACACTTATATACAAAATTCGCGTTAAATTTTAAAATGTCTAAACTTAGATACCGGAACACAGCAACCATCTTATTCAGGGACTAAATGGAACTCTGTTGGAGTTCAGAGTGCCTTGAAATAGGACAATATCTGAGTCTTGAGCAATTAGAAGCCAGTCAATGGCAGCCATCTTGTTTAATGACTAAACATAATTATAGTTCGCAGTATCAAAATACACCTACATATCTTATATAAGCAAAATCTTGCAATATCTGCGGTTCTGAAAACATCTCCACAGAAAATAAATAATACATCAGCATCACTGACTTTATTATACGTTAAATAAATATCAGCTAAACAGCAGTAGCTGTGTTCAAAGTATCAAGACTATATCTTAGGGGGTAAGAATATATGTTCAGAGCGTTAAAGAGGTGACGGGCAAAAACACTCGGCTAATCGCAATGAGCACGACTCCCAAAAGGGAGTTGACCCAAAAACCAATGCAAACACGCTATGTGCCAACTTCGTTATCGGGACTTGATAATGCCTGTGCGTTCCGCTCAAAACGACACGGAAGGTACGTAAATGATCCTTTGTAAGTATGCAGGATGAACGACCCAAGCTTGGAAAGTTTGACGCTTAGCATTCCGGGACAGCAGCAAGTCAGCTGAAATGCCCTGACATTGATATGCTTTGATTTAAACTGTTGCTACAATGTGACAGGACACACAATTTCTAATGATAAAACCGGTTCTGACGGACCTGAAAATGCCAATAAAGGCCTTTAATGTCTTTCCAAAAGCACGTTAGAAAGCAGCATCAGTTCACTGGGTCCGTCCCTATTTGGTAAACGAATAACTCTGGTCCAACTGCTCGGAGAGCGATAAATGGATGCAGTCTTTGTCATACGACACAGATTTGTTTCTCCATCGGGTGGACTTTGCATAACGGGTTAGAGATTTGCGCGTGTTGAGGTGGTCGGTCTCAACCTGTCGTAGTCATCTACTGGTTCTGGTTCTAGTCGGGAACGTCCCCCTGGTTTAACACTGATCTATCTGTTACAACGGTGTGGACTACACATCTTTTACTACCGACTTAACAAACATATCATATTTGTTTTGTTCTCGATCTGTTGTCACATAATATGTTTTCAGTTTACTTTACCCTTCTTTCTTAACCAATATGAAACCTGTCCGACTCTCTGTCTAATGTACTTCGTGGTAGGCGTTTATTACCTTGAGATGCTTTATTGCAAATTCAAGCGGCAGGAATGCTCCGACTCCAAATTAATGATACAGGAATTAGTCACAAAAACTAAATTTGAGAAAACAAACGACATTGATCCACAAAAGTCCATCATATAATGTCAGGCTAGCAATGATCAATTTATACTTTTCGGAGATAAAGAATGCCTTTTCACGGTTCTTTCAGAACACTTACAGCTGATATATTTAATTCTATTTGGACATATGAAAGAATTAACAATATTCTATTATTTAATCACCCTTCCATGGATTTCTCTAAAAGATAACCAAGGGTCACAGTAGGGGATTGTTAGATATTATTCTGGCACAGTCGCCTGCAGACTAACAGACGTCCAGTAGCTGTTGATACTTGACTATTTTCCTTAATACTCTCATCCACCCTTTTCTTACATACACATGCCAGGTGTAACAATGTTAGCTACATGGCTGTGTTTTCTACTTATCATTTCATACGGTGATGGTCTCAGCTTCTATCCGACTGTTGGACGGTGACCGTTTTCCTTCAAGATTCATTTCTATTTCCTTATGCTTTGGGGAAAATGAATATTAAATGGAAAGCGGATGTTCTATCATCGCCTCTATAGCCGAACAATAATCGGCGTCACATTGAAGCAAATAATGACTAGCTCGGCCGATATGATTCTAATTATATATCAAACCCAACATGTCACATTGTGCGGTATAGTTGTTGAAATAGCCAATTCAGAAGTACAGCTATCTGGGAAGTACGGATAGTAAACTAGAGGTTTAACCTCCTCGAAAGTAGGGTTAAAGTTTGTTAAGTATGACATAATTCATCCTAAACAAATATCAAACTACTGCTCTGTGTTGGCTCTTCATCCCGACGAAACTGTTCTAGTAAAAACATTCTATATCTATCAATTAAGGATATATCTTGTAAACAATAGAAATCTCGTTTAATCTTAGTTTTATTTCATTTTAACTACTCTTTGTTTTATTTTAAGAATTACCGTAAATGCTTTGGGGTTATACGGTATATACCGATAAAACGGTGTCCACGTTTATACTAAACATGACATATTGCGCTGTAATTTCATCACTGAGCAATTTCAAACAATCAGAAGTTAAAATTACAAAAACCGACTCAACCATTGCGGTATACGATCGCAATTTTTTTTGTGTTTCTGTTTAAGGTCATACGGTATAACCTGGGGGGGGGGGATTATTTGAAGAGTTATCTCCATTGAATTAAAATATAAAACAAATCTTATGTTTGCCTTACATCGACGAAAAAAACAGAAATCAACAGAAGCTTACAAACATAATAATAAAAATAATAATAATAATAATCGGAGGTTCTTATATACCGCTTTATCACAACCTAGTTCGTAGGTCGTCTCAAAACGGTTCACAAATTATTTCCGTGGTTATAGGGCCTTTGCAACTAGCCAATACATTTCTCAACTCCCTTGGGAGAATACAGCCGGAGCTGCCATCTCGGCGCTAACAGCTTTCCCTCAACAATTCTAGCACTGCCCGACCACGTACTCATTTACAGCTGAATAGACTGGAACAAGCGGGGTAACGTATCTTGCTCAAAGATACAACACATTGCCGTGCCGTGGAGCGAACCCGCAACCCTTCGGTCACGAACCCGGCGTGCTACCGCTGAACTACCGTGCCTCCTAAAAACGGGTCATTAAACAATGGTTATCGCTATCTTTTATAGATGATTTTACAATGCCATGTCCATCTTGTTGATGCGGGCATTCCCTTCGACCCAGGGAAGTATTCATATAATTCTATTACTAACAATATTTATTTAGTTAATAAATGTGGCTGATGTTTGGACGTGGTTGAATGACTTTAGGGGTAACGCTAATCTTGTTTATGATTTTGAAGGAGTATGCAAGTGCTTGTGTCTCTCTTCATTTACATATGCAAACAACATTCAAAGCCCCTAGACCAAATCCTGCTGGAAATGTTGACATATTAGGCATACATGTCAGACATAAAAGTTTTAAAAAACCGAGACGAAGTGTTTTAAACACTTAAAAAGTTATTTCAGCCGTTTGTGAAGCGCAAATAAAAATTACACGAAAACATCATAATTATGGACGCATCCTGTCGCTGACAATCTTTAGATCAGCTTTGGGTAGTCTCAAATAAACATTTGATCGTATATGTGTGTTAAGCCTTTGGTGTATTTTGAAAGATCTTTATCTTATAGAACGTTTCAAATAGAGTGCTGTCTAGACATTTTCAGTGCGCTAGCAGTAGATAACATGTAATTACACATGTAAGTACAACCAACAAGTCTTCATTCTAACTTAGTCTAATACCGCCACTACACAGCACCCCTTCCTCATTTCTTTATTTGTAATGTAAAAGTCTCGAAGCTCAACAAATCGGAATATTTGCAGGTTAACTTTCGCATGTTTGATGAACACTTTATTTGTTAATACTTGAGGTTGATTTTGTGACAGTTGACTCGTCGTGAGATTCGCCGTAAAATAATAAACAATGTAAATCTACTTCATAAAGTAGACTGTTCGCTGGCGGACACCCTATACAGTGTAGCTACAGCAAGCATAGGCTGATGTCATGTTTTACTCCGAATGATGCCTCTCAATTTCATTGATATAAGCAGATTTTCACCTTTATCATATATCTAAAATATATTTGTTTACAGCAATGTCAACAATGGGAGGAGGAATAAGATGGAAGTGGGTCACTGAAACTGTATAATTCTTTTGTAAAGTAAAGATTATCATCAAAAATATTACTGCCGTTGGTAATGTGCTGATTTTTAAGTAATTTTTTGCAAACGTAACCTTTATCATTTATCTTGCACTTCACCTCAAAATTGGGTTTCGACTAATGGGTTCGGGTGTTGCATAAAGAGGAGAGGTAATATATATAAGAACGCGTCTGTGAAATAGCGTGTTGAATGATGTCAGCCATTAACAGTATGCGTTCAGATCTCATTCAAACATATCCATTCCCGATTTGACTTGTGCCTTACCGAATTCCTACATATACATTTAGGAACCAATGGTTTAGCAAGGACTTCTGTAGGCGACACCGCTGTCATTTCGCTTATGTATTTTCCATTTTCGCACCGAAGTGTGACGGTCTGTGACCCACATTTGTTCTGTACCCAGCCGTACTGCACTTTCGTGTTACTTTATACCATTGTACCAACATGCTATTTCCGATTATGTAACACTTGGGGAGATTGGTTAGTAAGCAAAGAGCATCAGGGCCAAGCCGCAGGAAGTAAACCCTGTGTTTGACATTGTTCAAAGTAACGAATGCACTTTCGTAATCAGTGATTTGTCTGGAACTTCATCGTGCATTAATTGTTGAAGCAAAGTTTGATTAAAGCAACACCCTATAGCAAAACTATTGTCGGTACACCAGAACAAATGGGGGATCATCATGCCGTCATGGCGACTACTGGAACACAGTTGTGCATGTTTTCAGTTAAATACATGTATTATATTATAACACTTTTAAGCTGCGAATTCATCTAAAACATATGGTTTTATCAAAACAACTAAGCAAAGAAAAATGGTGACAGGTCCTATTTGCTTATAGTACTTATTTACGAGCCGTTGTTTGTCATCAACATTTTAGATCGGCGTTGGAGGAAGTAAAGTCAAAGATCGTGAAGTGTTGGTCAGCATTCAGAGACACACAAAAATACATTTTCTGACGCATGGATCCATCAGAAAACTTTTCATATATTTTCAGGGATTCATTGACCCACACAAATGGCTTACATGGCAGCCATTTATATAGCCTATATCGGCGATAGAGAGGTGAAGCCAGGGGTCGTAATATGATTTTTAAAAGTTTTGGCTATTTCCGGGTAATGGGTTCGGGTGAAGCTAACATAAGTGGTTTAACATAGTCATGCAATTACTAAATAACGTGTTGAATTTCGTCTGATAACATCACGCGTTCTTGTGGAAGTAAAACATATTAATACTCAATCATATTGCTTGTTTTGATTGCCCAAGCGCCAATGTCTACCTTAGTCCTACATTAGCCTGTATAACCTTGGTATATTCTTATTTCGAACTTATACGTTTTGTGTAGTTGATATTATCATTAAAACATAACGGTTAATCGCTGATAGTTCTTTGAGCTGAAAAAACGCCACATTTCTCAGTGGTATTTCTTATGTTTTTTTACGGAATAAAACCCTGATATATTTCAATCATTACAATGTGATATATATGAGTGACCGTAAATAACGTTTCTCTTTCCAACATGACATAGTCGCGGGTAGTCCCATATAGCCTTTTGTGCTCTTTCAAGAACCAGACATATTGTTAATATGTGATTAAACACGATTTTCACCTGCTGTTTAGATAGGACGACTTTGAACAGTCCTTTTGTCAGTTGTCACGTACTGGTATATACCATGGGTATCAGGTTACTCCTACCTGTCCTTGTATATACAATTGGTATCTGGTTACTCCTACCTGTACTGCATATACAATGAGTATCTGGTTACTTATACCTGTACTTGTATATACAATGGGTATTATGTTACTTCTACCCGTACTGGTATATATAATGGGTATCTGGTTACTCCTACCTGTACTGGTATATACAATGAGTAATACAAGACGTGTTAGAGGTTTATATCAACATTTACTAAACATACCACCCACAGACATGTTCTAGCCATCATTGGGTGTCGTGACATATTTACCTAGAGTTCATATACACCCCTAACACGTGTCATATCTTTATTAACACACCAATGTAGGTATACACACAGGTGATGTAACAAATGCTCAGGTCCCTGTACGGAGGGATTGCTTAACACAAATGAAATCCCATAAATACCCTCAATAGTGGTGAATAACACACCCTATTTTAGCTCTAAATGTGGTCTTGGTATTAATATCTCAAAGTGTTTCAGGTAACAAATACATGTCTTGTATTGTTTACTATAGTCGCATTAACGTAGGATAATTGGTATGTAATTAATCCCTGCATACCGAGTTCTAGCTTAGTTACAGGTCGCTGTTTATCGGTATAAGTACAGTGTACATATTAACGAGTTAGTATTCTAAGCAGGACTGATATTCATTCCTCGGCATATCACAAGGGTAAAGCAAACTGCGGAAAAATAACGTATGTAAATCGAAAAGTAACATGAACAAACTCGAAAAACTTTATAATTATGTATGGCTAAGGGATTATTATATTTACCTAACTTTTTGTGGATGAATAATAAAATTCGTTGTATGTATATACCATGAAAGTATGATCACGGAATGAGTTGTAATCTGATAGTCAAATGGACAAATTTAATAATCTTATTATAACCGAATGTCCGCTGTAAGTCCATAAAATCATTCAGTGTGTTGTTTAGGTTGTTCCCATAATGTGTTTAGCACCGAAAATACATAAATGTCAATAATTCAAACATAAGGGACATTTCTGATGTTCAGTTGTTTTATAGGTTTCGAGTTGGATTGAAAATATGCATATTTTATAATGCCGATAGAAATATATTCTCTAAAATCCATATTTACCATAACACTATAGTAGTCTTGTGCAATATGGACGTAAACAATTTGCGTTCATACCGGCATGAATGTTAAAGCAAGTAGTTTCTTTCAACAGTAGTTTCGCCAATATGGCTTTCCTACGTTTTGGTACCTAGCATCACCTATACGTATTAAAGGTGTAGTGACGTGTGTGTTACGTCTATTTCTCTTATAACAACTCGTCCAATCCCTATGTAAAATATTATCATTAAAGGTGTAGTAACGTGTGTATTACGTCTATTTCTCTTATAACAACTCGTCCAATCCCTATGTAAAATATTAACATTAAAGGTGTAGTAACGTGTGTGTTACGCCTATTTCTCTTATAACATCTCGTCCAATCCTTATGTAAAATATTAACATTTAAGGTGTAGTGGCGTGTGTGTTACGACTGTTTCTCTTATAACAACTCGTCCAATCCCTAGGTAAAATATTAACATTTAAGGTGTAGCAACGTGTGTGTAACGTCTATTTCTCTTATAACATCTCGTCTAATCCCTCTGTAAAATATTAACATTAGAGGTGTAGTAACGTGTGTGTAACGTCTATTTCTCTTATAACAATTCGTCCAATCCCTCTGTAAAATATTAACATTAAAGGTGTAGTAACGTGTGTGTTACGTCTATTTCTCTTATAACAACTCGTCCAATCCCTCTGCAAAATATCAACATTAAAGGTGTAGTAACGTGTGTGTAACGTCTATTTCTCTTATAACAACTCGTCCAACCCCTATGTAAAATATTAACATTAAAGGTGTAGGAACGTGTGTGTTACGTCTATTTCTCTTATAACAACTCGTCCAATCCCCGATTTAAAATATTAACCTTAAAGGTGTAGTACCGTGTGTGTTACGTCTATTTCTCTTTTAACAACTCGTCCAATCCCTATGTAAAATATTAACATTAAAGGTGTAGTAACGTGTGTGTTACGTCTATTTCTCTCATAACAACTCGTCCAATCCCTATGTAAAATATTAACATTAAAGGTGTATTAACGTGTGTGTTACGTCTATTTCTCTTATAATAACTCGTCCAACCCCTATGTAAAATATTAACATTAAAGGGTGCTTCTTGCTATATCTCGTTCAGAGTAACACCACAAATTCAATAGGATAACCACAATCGCAGAGGATCCGGACGTTGTGCTTGTTCATGTGACGTTAGAGTGACTTATCAGTAAAATAGGTGTCCGGTAAGGCTGTTGTTGTGGTTTGATACTTAACATTGTTTTCTCACAGTCGGGTGATGAACATGGGTTTATGAAGAGGTAAGAATGCAATTATTCAATTTTACTATTACAACCACATTCAATTTTATTATTACAACCACATTTAATTTAATTATTACAACCACATTCAATTTAATTATTACAACCACATTTAATTTCGCTATTATAATCAAAATCAATTTTACTTCTACAACACTATTTGATGTTACTATTACAAATACAGTAAGACATTTATTTTTTGTCACACAAGTCCTGAAATTACAAAACATTTTAGGGGAAAAGTCTGTACAATCGCCAGGACAACATACACAGTATTTCTTTTTGGAAAGGGTTTTGACTACGATTGTTTTACATTTTGTACAAATTATCGAAACCAGTTCTATACTTAAATAAATACCATATCATCCATCAACGTGCGTTCAGAACGATTCCGTTACCTAGATATAGGCAAAGGTGACCGCTCATAATTACCGGCGATAATTTTAAAGCTTACAGGTCACATGTTACTTGTGACGTCAGAGTGGCACGTTTGGGTAACTGGTCCATATACCAGTAACTAGGGTTCAGGAGCTACACCCCTCCTATACTTTCCTGATTTGTCTCAACGGACACGTATGCCAGTGTGGTTCTTGGCATGAAATTACATACTAAATATAATACTCTAACAATTTATGTTGAAGACAGGACAAATACAAATCACTATTTACGTAAAAATCACAATGGAGGACGATTCTGATACGACAGGAACGTATATAAGATACGCATATAGCACAGCGGCTATACAGAATATACACTCTATATATTACTTGATTTAAAACAAAAGAAGATGACGTAAGAGCCAGTTTAATTGTGAGACTTTTTAGA
Organism: Mizuhopecten yessoensis; assembly: GCF_002113885.1. Taxonomy (NCBI): domain Eukaryota; kingdom Metazoa; phylum Mollusca; class Bivalvia; order Pectinida; family Pectinidae; genus Mizuhopecten; species Mizuhopecten yessoensis. Next base: position 217,248 of record NW_018407710.1, on the reverse strand, counting down.
ATCATATATTTGTAATAATTATAATCTACTGTAATGTTCTCATATCTGCTGATAAATTGCATGTAGTCCTCCTATATGCATACGTGTACCGTTACATATCCACATATCAACGTCTAAAAGTGAAACTGTTACACAAATACCTTTTGTATCTGATTTTGGTGTAGTATTAGAGCACGTAGACATGAATGCATAAACTTTCATTCAATTTGGTGTTTTCATTATCTCGAACGTAGATCACTTGAAAAGTAAAAACACCGGGCAGTATATTTTAATTGTATACCCAAGTGTATACGTGAAACCAATTGATGTCAAGTGTTAATCAGAATGTCACTGTCACGATTAAATATGATACATGTAGTTTAAAGTATTTGTTTCGTTTAAATATTGCTTAGATGTCGGCTGAAATCGGGATGCGAAAATAAAGATGGCCCTTCCCCACTTGTCATTTCACTTGAAATACGTAACATGCAAGTTTATTTAAATAAGCAATTTGCAATTTCTTTTCTCTCTAATGTGTATTAAAATATATGAAAAAGTGTACCGGTCTGAGGCATTATTTGCCTACTCCGTTCAACAACAATTAAAATATTTTTTTTTACAACATCTTTATAAATACTTCAACAGATTCGTCACTCTGGTGTGGCTTGGAGTAATTACGTAAACCCCAAGGACAAACAAATATTGCTACATATTCTATGCATATTGGGGTGTTTTTTCAGAAAAGAAACAGGTTCCCAAATCTCCACCCATCGCTACCTTTCAATTATACGTAAAATTCAATCTCGAAATAGAAAAGAATTTTGTCGGGCTCTCTCTAGTTGGTGATATTCAATTCAACTAGGCTTCACAACATTGGTTTTATGTTTGTTTTAAAACACAATTTTCATCAACAGGAACTGGATTAGTTTGAGCTATGCTAGAATTGGAAGGTTTATTCTGAAAATAGTGTGCCACATGTAAACTTACACGAGTTCTTGAATCCGCCCCTAAAGATAATATTTTGCTAAAAAGCTGCTAAACAAATGTTCATGTTGGTATTTTAAACTATTCAATAAATGTCATAGCATCACCACCTTTACTACAAAAATGATAAAATTTAAAAATTCAGAAATTTTATCGAAAAACTAATATCATATATGATACACATGCATTTGTACCCTATTTAACATCGTCAGTTTTCGGTCCAGGTTACTAAGGTAAAACGCATGTAAAGTACAGTTACACGCTGTTGAAATTTAGATGGTGGAGTTGCGAGTGTACTTACATAAGATTTTTATTTCACTCAGATACACATACAGGTGTATAACAAGAGGTCATGTATATATATCATAGTTTGAGTGCATTCTATACCATAGCACAGTACATAATAACATATATACGTCTAGTTACATACACATATTTCAGTGTTCAACGTATATAAAATGTCACTAGCAAACAGAAGACAAAACTTAAAGAATAGAGACACTATACTACTTTTGTTAAATTTTGAACAAATAAGCTTACACTTTTTAACAATTTCATATTAAAAATTGCGAACATTCCTTTCATTTTATGTTGGTTTGGACTTGTATGAAAATAGGCGGGATATGCTTTTCCCTAAATTGACTAACGTATCGTTTTTATTTTATTTTAGATATCTGCGTGACAACGGACTGTACAGAGTCAGGTAATAGCCTTATTTAAATCATTACATACCAAACTAACAGATAAGACCAAACGTGCACTATTGAGCAATCTTAATTTGGGAACAACAAGTTTTTATTTCTAAATGTGAAAATCAAATAATTGCGCATTTTTTAGTAACTTATCTCCACATATACGTATTATTTAGTAATATGTAAATAAAACACGCGTACATTACTTAAATATTTGAACACAAATACATTATACAATAAACACGTGTATTAATTTAGATATATCTACATGCACATTCTTTTTAGTAATACACTTGTGTATTATTAAGTTATCTCTACAATTTCTTTTTATTTTAAGAAGTTTACGATCTTAACAATTCTTTTAGGAATTTTAACAAAGTTGTAGTCTTACGTTATTCTGTACAAGAAAACGAGTAATATTAGCAATTAGGGGTCTAGAGAAACAAAAGAAGAGCTTGCATTTTCTTTTCTGTTCTTTTTGTTCGACTTTGAATACTTCAGATCTCATATTGAATCTCAATATTGAATATGTTGAATTGCGTTTTATGTGTACAGATAATTGTTAAAAAATAACAATTAACTATCGGAATTGAACAATATTTTACTATCTAGCTGCAATGCTTCTCAACAATCTGGATACAACGGTTAAGCCATGTGAGAACTTTTTCGATTTCGCCTGTGGGACGTGGCGAAAGAAGAACATTATCCCGGAGGATCGTTCAAGTCAAGATGTATTCGGGTTATTACGGGATGACGTACAAGTTGTCCTAAAAAGTAAGTAGATATTGTAACGGTATATGATATAATCAGATATCATGACGTAAGATACACAGGGACCTGGGAATTTGTTATACTTTAATTTTGACCTACACTGAGGTGTTCAGGGTGATATTACACATTTCAGGGGTTTACAGCAACTTTCGGTTATAATGCCACACCGTGTGATCATAAATATCCTCGTAGGGATTGGATTTTAATCGAAACTTATTGTTAACCGTTGTTAATCTGAACACCTCAATTGAGGTTCATCTAGAGCTGTAATAAATGTCCAGGTCCCTAAGGTCAGACATCGTTATAAACAAGGTACATTTGTATATGATAAAATCCTATTTTTTAACACGGAGGTATTTAGGTACTGTAGCATGGTTAATTAGGTGGTAGCTTTGCCATACGGTTTATGTTGTCATTGGTATTGTTGTTTTAATAGGGTTAGGGTTAATAAACCAACGTCGGTTCCCAAAATGGTTTATTAGAAAACATAATCGTCAATTAAAACTCGGCAAAGTCATACGTATTTAGAAAGAAAATAGTTTGAAAATAACACATAGCTATCACGTTACAGTTCCAACAACAATACAACTCTCACAAACCAATCTGGTAGATTGATGCCTTTGATGTAAAAAAAAAGGTTTTGTGTTATATTGATTGATCGACTGGATCTATAGTGAAATTTCTAAACGCAGAAAAAACATTCTTGGATTTAAAAATATATAACATTTCTACTTTGTCTTCAGACCTGCTGGAGGCTCCTAAAACAGATAAGGATATAGAGGTGGAGACAAAAATAAAGGATATGTATTCCTCCTGCATGAATCAAGGTAAGTGATGAGAGGTATCAGATCTAGATGTCAAATGGATTCGAGTAACTCACGCGTAGTATAAGATCTAGATGACAGCGTTAATCACGTGGTGTATACTATCTAGGTACGGCATTGCTTCACATCGTTATTAGTTATGAAGTATGATCTGACGATAGAGGCAGATATGTAATACATGCAGAATAACTAAGTAATAATAAGTCACTGGGTGTGTAATATATAGGGATACTTACGTGTTATGCAGCGTATAGGATTTGGAGGCAGCGATCAATAGGATGTCTGTCACTTTAACTCATCTATGTACTAGTAACATTTTATTTGTATTTCTTTCTAAGATCACACATAATATACGGAGACATCAAACTTTAAATTAAACTGCTGTTAACAGTTCATGAACAGGATTAGCATGGTCGTCTTCTTCTTTATATTAGTTATTAATTTTATATTGAAATGACATATATAACATACACCATTTTAGCGTTTGAAATCTCAAATCTATTTGCCCGATAGTATGGTAGGATGTTATTTTGGATCATTTGACGTTTAGACATATCATGAGGGTGACTATTGACATTTTAATTTTCAGAATATTATATAACTCGTCATCTATCACACAAGGCATACTGTAAATAGTTATGAATATCATTTTCTAATTAGAAAAGCATGTCTTGTTCATGATGACAAACATAAAATATGTGGAGACATGCCTGATATACGTAATTAATCATGTTAGAAGTGACAGATGTGGAAGGCCAGGTATATCGCCAACAGATTGATCATACAAATACGTTTAAACATCAAGTCATATTTCAACAATATCTATGTATACAATTAGATCATATATTTGACGTGAGTTATGTTAATTCCAGTGACCTGTAAATTAATTTAAAAGTTTAACAAATACTATTTTACTGTTTTGTTAAGACACGCGCGTATCGAATGTAATTAAAAGTGTGAGGGTGGTATTACACTGAAGCACATGTACACGTGTGTCTGGTGCAGTATGTTTAAGGTTTGTTCTCCTTACTAACATTAACACAATGCGCCACGTGTCTGTGCTGGTGTGGTAAATAAGAGTCTTTAAACATGTATGATTATATTTCACATTTGATTATCATTAAAATATCTTACCTTGTAACGTACGAGACTTGGTGAAGAAGATCCATATCTATTTCTCAACAATTATCACTAATGATACATGTGATGAATTACCTTATTTAAAAATAAACTGTTTTCATACATCCGTAGTTAGCGATCAAATAAAAAAGAGGAAATCTCGCATTACGCCCATAGTAACATTGGCTCATTCCGGAGAGCTTCCACGATAACTTAGTTAGCCAAATAAAAAGCGGGGCTTATGTAATCTATGTCGGAACCCGATTTTCTCTATATTTACGTCATTATTTAGATATTGGAAAACTTCATTTTGCTTTCATTTTACAATTCATTGAGTGCAACAAACAGTTCAGCAAAACATTTTTCAGAACGTGACAATTAACAGAAATAGTTTCTTATAAAGAAAACTTGTAATGAAAACGTAATCTGGAATATTTTCATTGTGTTTATAAAAACGTTGAATGAGGCTTAAATCATATTTCTCACTATTTTTTATAGATCTTATTGAACAACGAAACATTTCGGTAGCGTTTCCGATGTTGAACGAACTTGGCGGTTGGCCGGTACTGGGTTCGAAACCTGGCGGTAACTGGAATGAGAGTGAATACGACCTAACCCAGTTAATGGTTAAACTCATTAAGTATAACAACAAGCCACTGATAGAGATGTACGTGTATACGGACGTGAAGAACTCCACCGTCAGGGTCATTTATGTAAGTACACTCGCAACTCCACCATCAGAGTCATTTATTTAAGTACACTCGGAACTCCACCGTCAGGATCATTTATGTAAGTTCACTCGGAACTCCACCATCAGGATTATTCATGTAAGTCCACTTTGAACTTCACCGTCAGGAGTATTTATGTAAGTACACTCGGAACTCCACCGTCAGGATCATTTATGAAATACACTCGGAACTTCATTGGCAAGGCCATCCGTGAAATTGTCATCGACAGGATCGTTTATGTAAAAATATACCGAATTTCACTGTCATGGCGACTTCTGAAAATACATTTGAAATTTCGAAGTATATATGCAGTAAAGTACAATACAGTACAGTCATTGAAAACTCCGACAAACCTTTTCTTCATGAATTGTTCCAGTCTTTTTAAATACTAGCTAATGTAACCAGCTGTGGTACATATCAAATAAAAGACATGTATTTTCGTTCCTAGAAACCATAAACATACGATAAAAATTCAATCGACATGTGTCCAATGGTTACCTGTTGTATCGGATATCGTTACGATATCATTACAGGTGGACCAGCCCGGGTTTGGAATGCCAGGACAAAAGTACTACCAGAAAGGGCGCGATGACGTCATGGTGAAGGCTTACGAGGAACTAGCTAAATCAGTCATGATGGCGTTTGGTGCTACCGAACAGACAGCAACCGATGATACAAAAGCAATGGTCGATTTTGAATTTGATATTGCAAATGTAAGTTAGAATTTTGATAATCACTTTTTATGTAGCTTGTGTGTACACATTAAATCGTCTTTTTGTTAATATATACACCAGTTAATTAGACTTATAGTCTATAAATAGTGAAATAGAGGCAACGTAACAGTAACAATTGACTATTGAGTTGAATTGATTGATTATCAAATGTGACAGAAGACAAAGGGTTTACCAAAAATAGATTAACAGAAATATTTTTAACACGATAAGTCGACGAATCGTTTTGGTTGCCGCTTTGTCCGTAACATTTGGACTTCCCAAAATTTATCTCATTCCACAATAAATCCATTTTCTTCGGTGCCAATTGCAAAATTAAATATAACCCCGATTGTGACGAGTTCGTAGAGACCAACAATCACATTGCGCGTGGTCACTTTGGTTCGTTTTTTATCAATGATTAACATTCAAGGTCAAAGGTGATGAACGAATTATCTTGAAGGCAGTTACAGTGTGTTATCACACTGCTTCTTTATATTGTAAAAATTTGTTACAGTTATGAAACAAGCTGTTCTAATATTGTACTTCGTTGTTATGTATGTTTCCAGAACATTGCCAAAGTCTCACTGTCAGCTATCTTTAACAATGATATCAGAGTTTCGTCCTTATTACTGATAATTCAAATTAAATCTACCTCTTTCTTGATTGTTCTGGCGCCTGCGTTAGATTGTTATGTAAATTATTCACTGCAGATAAAAAAAATAATAAAAGATTAAATGACGAGCAATTTTACTACATGAATTAGGCATTTCATTTAATCAATTATAGCAATTGATTCCGGAATAACTTATTTTCATTCAGCAATATTTAATGTTGCCAAACTTACTTTGGTACCTGTGTAATGTTTTTGAATAGATCGAACTATTTTTTCAGTACTACAATATATTAAATTCAGTTATTTGTAACACTGTTTTGTTTGTATTCCATATCATATTATCCTCATCCAATGGATTATTTTTAAATGCGCTGATTTATGTTTTGTTTATTAAGCGTATTTAATACCGATGTGTTTGTTCCGAGTAAATAACATCGACATATCAACGGCTCTGTTTATTCCAGATATCCATGGCAGCCGAGGATAGACGGGACAGCAATGTTCTATATAACAGAATGCCGTTATCTCAACTTTCAGAAAATTTTACGGAACCTGCAGATGTGAGTACAGGATACTTGCTGTACTATCTGTCTATAACAAATATTTTGCTTCTGATTTGCATAATGCTGAACGATGTACGCTATCTTTCACATTGTACCTCAATTTACATATCAATTGAGGATTTATGCTACACACATTCTACTCATTGTTTCTTTAAGAGGGTTCTTTAGAGTTTTTAAGGCATATAATACCGGTAGATTGATATAGAGCACGGACTATATACAAACCTTAACACTGTATACATTCCTACTGCTATTTGTGTTAGAGTAAACGTGACATGCTACCTTATTCGTTACATTGTATTTGTTAATAGTTCCTTAGAGTTGTAGTGTTTGTATCTTTATTAATTAGCAAGTTGTTCAACTGTATTCCATAGGTGAAGTTTAAATGGGATGATTACATAACCGGGATCATGATGATGGAGGGAGTCAACATCACAGTGAACGACAGTGAACCAATTATAGTTCGGGCAGTGCCTTTCTTCGAAAAGCTCTTTGGCATCCTACAGAAACACGGAAAGAGGTAAACCATGTCTTTGATATTTTAATAGAACGACGAAATGAAGAAAGAAACAATATATCCAAAACAACGGCTTAAAATGTATACAAAGTGTCAATATACTACAAATGTCCTGATTAATTGATTGTTTTCAGGGCTGTGGCCAACTACGCCCTGTGGAGAATAATGAAGAATAGAATATACAACCTTGACGAATCATACCAGGACCTGATAACTAAATATAACAAGGTACGTTTATCTACATCTGATAATATAATGATAATTATCAGAGACCGACCACTGAGCCTTTCTGCCTTATTTGGCTTCTTCAGGCGGAAGTCCAAGAAGACAGAAAGGCCTAGCGATCGGTCTTGGATCATTCTTATTTGATTCAATACTTTCCTTCGCAATTACTTGTTTATTTTTCCATTCGTATTAAAATATAATGAGTGATCATCAACATTACTATAATTTTCATCCTAATTTCTATAGAATTAGTAATTTGAAGGATCTTCATTGGAAAATGTGTTTTGGAACTAAATGTTCTAATATAATTTGATATGAGTATTAAAAGCTTGCTTTTGCTTTCATCCTCAATAGCTGTCAATGTCAATGTTCATATAGTTGGTTACACTGGGAATTAAAATATAAATGAGTAACTGAAAATTTCAGGTATTATATGGAACTGCTGTTCCACGTGCAAGGTGGCGTACTTGTTCCTCCTACATCAACTCCAACCTTGGCTTGGCCCTGGGGAGACTTTTTGTGAAAGAAGCATTTGACGAAGAGTCCAAGAAAGATGTAAGGAATGCGTAAGCATCTCAATCATTAGGGACAAGTGTGTTTGTTTTATCTAGATGTGTCGTCATGTAAAGACATGTTCATCATTAGGGACGAGTTAATCCGTTTTGTCATAAGAGACGAATATGATTTTACTTTTAGTGACGAGTAAGTTTTTTCACTAAAGACGAATACATCTGTATCATTCTGGGGCGAGTGTTTCTGCCATATTATTGGGTATGTCTGCTTGGGTTGCGATATCGATAACGATCGACCAGCAGGTACAATGAAAGTACAAAAAGACTAAATAGTTATATCAGTGATTTTTATAGAAAAAGAAGACCCTTTGATATCGTTAACTACCAGCACAAAATATATTCTTTGTAATTTTTTATTACTGAATATAGAACATAAATTGTTGTTCCTGTGAAAAAGTATTGAACACTGTTTATTGAGATTGTTAGGCTTTAGAGTAATTCAGCTAATAAATAAATCTTGTCTGTCATTCATTTGTGTCATACTGTATCTATTGACCAATTATAATGGTGTTATTACATGTGTGTGGGGGGGAGCTACGTTTATATTTTATTGATGTTTTAATTCAAGGCAACGTGAAAATATTATTGAAACATCGAATTTAAATATTCTAAACTAACGCGCATTTTAAGTACAGTTGTATGAACGTAAACTCACATGCAATACATAGATTATTAAATGTATCAAACCGATAATCATATTGTTCTAGCTTGGAAATGACACTACACGCCAATGTTCTATCGATGTTACATAAGTGTATGTATGTGTTGAACTACGTTATTCTTTGCAGACGGAAGAACTGATAAGGCGACTCAAGATAGCCTTCAACGAGCTTGTAGGAGGAAACGACTGGATGGACGATGCCACCAGGAATTTGGCAAAAGAAAAGGTTGTTGTTATTTACACCACTATTACATATGTATCAGCTGTTGATTTGCATAGCTTCAGCGTCCTTCTCTCTAAATCAAACTTGGAAACAACAATATTTAACTTTGTATTTGTTTCCAGCATTTTCGATAAATGTATGATCGTTTAATTTAGCGTCACAGTTTCTGTTGATTTGCGTCGACTTTTTAGCATTTTCTGTTGATTCAATTTAGTTTGGCATGGGATATTCACAGGTTAGTAGGAATATCATTAATTTTAAAAAAAATCTTATCTTAAATGACCTAAATACTTTACGTAAAATATAGTCAATATATCTAGACTATTAATATGATATGGTTTGCACCCATTCTCACCTTCTCCTATATACTTTTATTGCATCGTTTATACGTTACATACAAGTATATTATCAACACAGCGTCAATAGACACCCTCTGATTCACAGGCAAATGCCATCAAACAGAAAATTGGCTACCAGGAGATACTACTAAATGAGAAAGAACTCAACAAACTCTACATCAATGTAAGTATAAACGTCGATTTGTGTACCAGATATCTGACAACAGATAAATATATACAGTGATGTATAAGCTGAATGGTATATATATGAACAATTAACATTCCTTCGACATTTTGTGCATATATTTAATAATTGCCTTCAACAAGTACATTATTCCATTAAATAAAATAACTCAATGGACGTGACGTGGCTAATATTTGTGTACAGGCAGTCCGAGACTTGGTAGTAAATATTGGTATTACCAACCCTTGTTCCAATAATTCCTTAAATACTTTGTACTAAAAGCACTAAAAAGGGTATACATATAGGAGAAGAGAAAAAATATTTGTTGCAAAGTAGTAAAAACAATAGTGGTTTGATCGTGAGGCAAATGGTTGATTTAAAATAAGGAACAATATGTCATACCGAGATGACAGCATCCGTGCTTGAACTAGCATAGCTGACTAAATGCATTTGGTTTTCAGCAGCATAACTGTTACACCAACAATGATATAAGACATAAATGAAAGCATACACATTTGCGGGTATAATCACAATTCAATTTTACTGCCACATCGTGAACAACTCATATACCTTTAGCTATTGAAATGTCAATACAGTAAAATGTTAAAGATATTACACATCTTTTACACGTATTCGGTTATCATTTGCCTTTCAAATTAACAAATATGTCCGTTGCTGAAGATAGATAATTAACAGTAACATATATCAGACAGATACTAACAATACATTGTTTATTATTGTCCACCAGTACACAATTCAGCCTGAAAAGTACTTTGAGAACGTTTTGGGAATTATCAACAGAATATCCATCGACACTGTCAGACAGTTACGCACGGTAGTCGACAAAACTTGGTGAGTATAACCTGTGTTTTTATGAGTAACGGCATCAATTGAAAGACGTTCTAAAAGAAGACTGTTACATATTTGAACGATGTCAATTACTTAATATACAACATTTAATATACAAAATTTGGTATAGCGCCCTATCTAGCTAGCATAAGCCACTCTAAAGCGCTTTACAGTAAATAGATATATAATTCAATCAGTATATGCATCAATCAATAAAATTTTGAGGAATTCGCAGGAGCTGCTTTATCAGGCGCTAGCTACTAGTTCTATGCCACCTTGTTAACATCTCCCTATATGTGTATGCATGAGTGTGTGCTGGAGATATATTGTGTTCTGTTTGTAGTGGGACCGTGCTGTCAACGGTATCATTTATAGTGCCACATCCACCCCAGACCATTTTATACTCCACCTGGGTTGTTAGAGTTGTTGGGGCATGAGAAAAACACTTTCTCTGAATATTCCATGCGTTCGACGACTTCGGGGATCGAACCCCGGCCCCCTGCATGGAAGGCCGGAGTGTTAACCATCCGTTATATAATATAACAATAGTATATGTTATATAATATTACAAGTTAAGATCTAATGAAATATCTATTTTCCAATTTACTGAATTATTTGTATGCATACAAAACATAAATTATATGCCTAAAGAATTATTTAAATGTGGTGACGCTTCCATAGATTTAAATACCACATATATCAATGTCAAATATAGATCTTAAGGATCCCTGTCTCACTGCAATCCGGGTTTGGCATTAAAAGTGACCTCATATTAAATTCGTTTTGGAAATTACTGTAGCACAGTTTAGACAGGACTGAGTAGCTCCTGGGTTAAAGTAACAGCATAAAAACAATTTAATGTCCTGTGTTTTATTCCTTGTTAAGCACCTCCCATATTTGTACACTCAAAACACTGTTGTTGATCATATTTTGTTATTTAACTCTATTGTTTATAAAAGTCCCGTTAGGTTTGTTTTTTGTTCAGAATGAACTGAGCAAAGCTTACGTCATGCCATGTTCCAGTGTTTGGCAGTGGTACGAGGATCCTTAACCGATACGGAGCATGGCGTTACATTAGCAATCAGATCATTGAGAAATGATTTCTTGTCTTGTGTCATTGTTATATTGTGGCTCTCTTGGACAGGTGGACAACAGCCCCTGCTACAGTAAACGCGTATTACAACTCAGTCTTAAACAGAATTAGTAAGTATATATCTCTTGTAATTAACCACTGCTTTCGGAGGTTTTAATCTATTGAAATACGTCACCAGTAAATGCAATATTTTGAAAAGAACCTGATTCCGTATATTTTCAATCATTGTAATTTTGCCCGAAAGTGTGACAACTAAAACAAACAATGTCTTGTCTACAATAAATATAAGCGATAATAATATACAAACAATACAGCATATTGTTTAATTCGCATCAACAATAATGTGATAACATGTTGGTACGACTAAGACTTCCTCGCTTCAGCAGCTGAAGCATGTAAGTCACTTCGACCAGCCGTGTTACCACAATCAGTAGTCTATAATATAGTTTGAAGTTAGTTTAGGTCACCACGACCAGCTGTAGTCTCAAGTAAGACAAGGTCATGCATGTTTATATAAAAATATTCCAATCTCGAAACCACTTTGCATGTCAAATATTTGATATAATCACATATTGAGACTTATTATTTAACAAAACATTTCAAAACAACCACGTAGACAATATTGAATTCAAGTAAAGCAGCAAAAAATGTTTCAATTATGTTTTATGGGGATATGTACATGTTTTGATTATAGAAATCTCATAAATACCAATGTTATCGGAGGCGAAGGTGATTATTACGACGTTGAGACAGGCTACACGTCGTTACTGGCTACAAGTCGGCACCAACTACAAGTCGTTAACGCACTGTCTTTCTCTCTTTATCAGTGTTTCCAGCTGGTATCCTGCAACCGCCATTTTACGGGAAATCTCAGCCAAAGTATGTGAGCTATTTCTGATAACATTTCTATTAGATATAGCACATGTTTGCTCTCTACATATTTATACTTTTGTTTTTCTTGTTTTGAATTTAACATTAAAGTATATAAAAATAGTTTTTTAAACCAACACTCATTAGATGGCGTGGAAGTCTGTATACTGTTTTATGATCTATAGCATATTTTCTGAAATACAACTTGTAATCCGTTTGGTTTTTCAACTGACATTTGTTTGGAATATATTTAAAAATTAACTACATCAATAAATAATACAACATATAAAAGAAAAAAAATGTTTCATTATATCTGTTTCTTAAGCTACTACTTGTTTTGTAATTAATGTCATAGTATTCGACTTAGTCAAATTATAGTAAATTATCGTCCAATCACGTTGTCCAGCATTAATAAGAATTTATGTTGTATGATTATATTTCTAATTATCATACTGACATGGTCTGCAGTTGGTTGCATACATATTCACAGTGAACAATTGACGTCAAAATACTCAAAAAGTTTATTCACTAAGCCGATGCGATTCTGTTTACGATTGCAACGCAAATCGACACAATAGTGACATTGTTGTAGTCGTGGAAGTTTAAGTACTATTCCCGTTTAGTAGGTTAATCGAGTGGACAGGCTATGTTCATAGAACACAGTATAACACGTTTGTTGATAGCTCCACTATAATACGGCCATCACAATCACAAGTATTTATCAATTTTATCTCATTCTAATTGACTGGAGTTAGCAGGAAATCAGGTAATACGGGGGCGTATCAACCATGCATAAACTGTTACTGTATGACGATGTCAGGTCAAAGATAAAGCGACCAATGACGTGAGAGCTAATCATTTACCGCGATACTAGACGAGGTGAAAGTCTGCTTATCGTAATAACAAATTAACACATTTTTGTCCTATCTGCGATATTATCAAAATTACTGATATTGCTAACTAATGTAAATGCGTATTTATAGGATACAACATTCTGCTTGAATTAAGGAAGAAAATATACAACAAACATATTACATGTATCCTTAATCTGTTTTTCCAACTTAATTTAATTGACTTGCGTGTTCTATATCGTACTTTCAGTTTCAGACAGCATGTAGCCTTATGTGTTAGATTTAACCAATCATTAGCACCGGGAGTACCTGATAACACATAAGCAAGTGCATTACCAGTGTTTTCGTATTTAATGAACAAAAATCGTCCTGCGCATGTTCTATGTAATGAGTGTTGTATTGATATCAAACACATTACAGAGAGCCATACTAAAGAATCGTCTATATCTTATTGACATTTTTTACATCGAAAGGGTTATTTTTATTTGGTTTATCGGATTAATTTCGTGCGTTTGTCGTCTACACTATAAACAAGAAAGGTAAACAAATCTCATGAAATCAGATGATCACATGATGGCCATAACGTCGCTCAACATCATTACATTAAGATACTAATCGTGTTTTCTAAGTATATGATTTAAGGGGACAGTGTATTTAAGTTATTATGTAAACGTTACAAATTGTAGTATTGATTTGATATACAGAATGACGCCAAGTTACGATAAAAGACGAGATAATGATGGTCTTACAAATGCGTTAATGAGTGCCTCACACACGCGAGCTTGTTTTTGTCTTACAGACAGAGAAAACTGTGTCTTATCGACAATTGATCATGATTGTCTTAAAAAAACATTATACACATTAATCAATGTCTTATTAGTGTTTTTTTTGTCTTACAGATATGTTAATTATTGTCGTAAAGTTCAATTTTATCATTGTCCGACAGTCAAGTTAACTTCTTATCTTCTCTCAACATACATTTTTGTTTTCATACGCCTTACTTAATAAAACCTCGGTTTTTGGACTTGTTTGAACAAACGGGGAAGGTTATGGATTGTGTCCAACCAAAGTCCTAAAAATATTACGAACTGCTCTTTACTTCACGTTCTGCTTTGATTGTGGGGTTGAAAGGACTGCTAAGCCGGTACTTTGTATGATATAAACGGAGTTCCATGCTCTCATGTCAAGTAATAACATTTTAGTGAACTGCCGATTTTAAATGGCCCTGTAATTTATTTAATCATCCCCGAACACAATTTACATTTTTACCTTAGCTGCTGTGAAGACTTAACATCTTTTACAAGGTTCTGAGCGTGAAACTAGTTTTGTATGGACTTTGTTATCAAAATGTGGTCACACTTATTTTTAAATACCATATATTAGACGAAGGTTAATTAGCCTTTCTGTAAACGTGTATGTTTTTCCTGAATGCAATTTATAATATAGAAGTAACTAATGTGTTTGTTTACAGGTCGATGAATTACGGCGGAATAGGCGTGGTCATTGGACATGAAATCACACACGGATTTGATGATAGAGGTATTATAATGCATACAAACATTTTAGTTTATAATTGAAAGGTAAAAAACAATGCAATATTCCTTCAGCTGTGTAGAAGCTATAGTGCTGTACAAGTGTATATATATGTGCTTTTAATTTGTGTCTCTTGAGTACTTTTATGTGGTAATAATCTGTAAGTTTAAAGGATCTGAGTACATTCAAGTTTTCTATACATTTTCAAATGATAGTTTGATAAGTGTTAAACAGCGATCCTTGGCTTATTCGTCCTCCTTCATGTTTACCTATGAGTACTGTATCGTTGGAAATGTTTTATGAATAAAAGCATGTATATCCAGTGAGCAAATATTTGTAATTTTAGTGTTTGATGTAATCTAAGATAGATCTTATATTCGGAGCTGATCAACCCAGCGGATTTTATCTCGATTATCGCAGAACTCTTTTGTGACCTTCCCATGAACAAATGCATTTAATACCGGTTCTCGTTTCTTGTGCATGATCTACAAATTTACAAAAACTAATCCCGACGTGTTTTTTTTATAAACAGGCCGTCAGTACGACAAGGACGGTAACTTGGAACAATGGTGGTCAGACGACGCTATCACAAGGTTTAAGGCCAAAGCTCAATGTATCATTAATCAGTACGGTAACTTCTCGCTTCCAGAGGCGGACGGAATGAACGTAAGTTATCAGCGATTGACATTGGACAGTTAGATTATTCAATAAAGAGCCGCCTTTACTTGGCTTGATTAGGGATCAACGTTTTTACCGTCAGAAATATAAATGGGCTTTATTTTCACGTGATATAAAAGACTGAAGAACAATTAACGTGAAATCAAAACTGGTTTAGAGTGATATTTTGTTACGTTAAATATGTTACATTGGTATACGAATGGTGCATGATGTAAATATCAATATTGTCGAACTATTAAATAAACTAACACCTAATTAGTATGACTTGTTACAAATCAGCACCATTATATGGTTCTTGCTTAAACTCTCTGAAATTTCAATTAAAATAATAATAAAGACACAAAAAAAGTAAACAAAAAACAAAACAAAAAAAACAACAAGAAAACAGAAAAAAGCCAGAAACAGTAATCGTCATGATTGCAGGAGACCTGACTTGTTTAAGAAGCTTATAAAGGCACGTGCTGTGTCGCTCTACGTTAAGGAATTACAGGGTTTAAGAAATAGCTTAGCTATCTATGCTCCCATCCGACAAGTCTGGATATTAGAATTAATGAATTACACAATTTGTGTTTTACAGAAAGTTATTTTTGTTCCTAAAACTGGTGACGGATTTAATCAAATTCGATTGCAACCAAAAATTGCATAAGTATTTCAGAAAGTGTTAAGATGGGAGTAATCGTGTATACACGTATCCGTTACTTCAGTTAAGATCAATCATTTCTTTTTCAGCTAAATGGCATCAACACACAAGGGGAGAACATTGCAGATAATGGTGGCCTGAAACAGAGCTACAGAGTAAGTAAAATTCTAAAAAACACTTTGATTCAGATAGATTGTATTAGTATAGCGATTAATTAAATAGGGTTTTGAAACCGAGTAAGTAAAGAGAGAAATTATGAAGAACACCTCTTTTTAGATAAACCTCGTATCAGAATAATGATCAATTCAACGGAGTTTGGAAGAAATGATGTATTGACCAAGAAACTTATTGTAATTGCAATATAATTAACAACTCAAATGTTAAATTAATTACTTCTTCGTGGTTTAATTATTGAATAGTATTTTACCACTACTGGTATATGATGTCGATTGGTTATACATCGGCTATGTGTCATCGCAATAGTTAATTGTATGATAAACATTACCATACCTTATGCTGTATATCAGTTAACTAACTACTACAATAATGTAATAGAGCAAAACAACATCGTACATGTAACGTTGACGAAATTAGTTAATGCTGTTCTTTGATTGCATATATAGCATGCACACTATGTGGCCTTTGATTCAATACAGAGGTTATATACCACGAGTGTTTGGTTATGACTTCATATATTCTTCATGAGGCCCCCTTTGTAGGATACGTATGTATAGCTCATTGAATGATACTACATACTAGTTCCAGGAGACTAATATAGGCACTGCCTGTTGTCTAATCCTTTGTAAATACAATAAAATGTGTTGAAACCAAAATGATACTACCACGGTTGCCACTGAAAAAATAGTCCATTGCTTTAAACAATATGCGAATATGAAGACATATCGAATGGGGGAGAACTGTATAAGGGAAATATATTGTAATGATGAGAATTGTATAATGAATCAATATTGTAATGATGAGAATTGTATAATGAATCTATATTGTAATGATGAGAATTGTATAATGAATAATCTATATTGTAATGATGAGAATTGTATAATGAATCTATATTGTAATGATGAGAATTGTATAATGAATCTATATCGCAATGAAGAGAATTGTATAATGAATCTTTATTGTAATGATGAGAATTGTATAATGAATCTATGTTGTAATGATGAGAATTGTATAATGAATCTTTATTGTAATGATGATAATTGTATAATGAATCTTTATTGTAATGATGAGAATTGTATAATGAATCTATATTGTAATGATGAGAACTGTATAATGAATCTATATCGTAATGAAGATAATAGTATAATGAATCTATATTGTAATGATGAGAATTGTATAATGAATCTATATTGTAATGATGTGAATTGTATAATGAATCTATATCGCAATGAAGAGAATAGTATAATGAATTTATATTGTAATGATGAGAATTGTATAATGAATCTATATTGTAATGATGTGAATTGTATAATGAAAACATATCGAATGGGGGATAACTGTATAAGGAAAATATATTGTAACATAATTTTATAATGAAATATGTTGTAATGCGGTAGAAGTGTTATGTGTTAGAATACAATTATTATTAGAACAGAATTAAATTAATGTGTTCTGTTTAACAAAAAAAGGCCTACCGTGACTGGATCAAGCAGAGAGGGCGGGAAGAAGCACAACTGCCCGGTGTCAGTTACAACCATAATCAGCTGTTCTTCATCAACTTCGCACAGATCAGTAAATCAGCATCACAGTAATAGCTTCGTCAACGTGGCACAGGTCAGTAAATCAGCATCACAGGGTCAGTATATCAACATCACTGTAGTAGATTCATCAACTTTCATCACAATAGTAGCTTAGCATCACAGTATTAGCTTTGTCGACATTGCACAGGTCAGTAAATCAGCATTACTGTAGTAGCTTCATCAACTTCGCACAGGTCAGTATATCAACATCACTGTAGTAGATTCATCAACTTCGCACAGGTCAGTAAATCACCATCACAGTACATGTAGTAGCTTCATCAACTTCGCACAGGTCAGTAAATCAGCCTCTCAGTATTAGCTTCATCAACTTTACACAGGTCAGTAAGCTTCACAGAAGTAGATTCATCAATTTCGCACAGGTCAGTAAATCCCCATCACAGTAGTAGCTTCATCAACGTCGCACAGGTCAGTAAATCATCATCACAATAGTAGCTTCATCAACTTTTCACAGGTCAGTAAATCAGCATCACACTAGTAGCTTCATCAACTTTTCACAGGTCTGTAAATCAGCATCACAGTAGTAGATTCATCAACGTCGCACAGGTCAGTAAATCAGCATCGCAATAGTAGCTTCATCAACGTCGCACAGGTCAGTAAATCATCATCACAATAGTAGCTTCATCAACTTCGCACAGGTCAGTAAATCAGCATCACAGTATTAGCTTCATCAACTTTTCACAGGTCTGTAAATCAGCATCACAGTAGTAGCTTCATCAACGTCGCACAGGTCAGTAAATCAGCATCACAGTAGTAGCTTCATCAACTTCGCACAGGTCAGTAAATCAGCATCACAGTAGTAGCTTCATCAACTTCGCACAGGTCAGTAAATCAGCATCACAGTAGTAGCTTCATCAACTTCGCACAGGTCAGTAAATCAGCATCACAGTAGTAGCTTCATCAACTTCGCACAGGTCAGTAAATCAGCATCACAGTAGTA
Source organism: Mizuhopecten yessoensis (assembly GCF_002113885.1). Lineage (NCBI taxonomy): Eukaryota > Metazoa > Mollusca > Bivalvia > Pectinida > Pectinidae > Mizuhopecten > Mizuhopecten yessoensis. The sequence continues at coordinate 198,313 of NW_018407710.1, read as the reverse complement.
GCTTCATCAACTTCGCACAGGTCAGTAAATCAGCATCACAGTAGTAGCTTCATCAACTTCGCACAGGTCAGTAAATCAGCATCACAGTAGTAGCTTCATCAACTTCGCACAGGTCAGTAAATCAGCATCACAGTAGTAGCTTCATCAACTTCGCACAGGTCAGTAAATCAGCATCACAGTAGTAGCTTCATCAACTTCGCACAGGTCAGTAAATCAGCATCACAGTAGTAGCTTCATCAACTTCGCACAGGTCAGTAAATCAGCATCACAGTAGTAGCTTCATCAACTTCGCACAGGTCAGTAAATCAGCATCACAGTAGTAGCTTCATCAACTTCGCACAGGTCAGTAAATCAGCATCACAGTAGTAGCTTCATCAACTTCGCACAGGTCAGTAAATCAGCATCACAGTAGTAGCTTCATCAACTTCGCACAGGTCAGTAAATCAGCATCACAGTAGTAGCTTCATCAACTTCGCACAGGTCAGTAAATCAGCATCACAGTAGTAGCTTCATCAACTTCGCACAGGTCAGTAAATCAGCATCACAGTAGTAGCTTCATCAACTTCGCACAGGTCAGTAAATCAGCATCACAGTAGTAGCTTCATCAACTTCGCACAGGTCAGTAAATCAGCATCACAGTAGTAGCTTCATCAACTTCGCACAGGTCAGTAAATCAGCATCACAGTAGTAGCTTCATCAACTTCGCACAGGTCAGTAAATCAGCATCACAGTAGTAGCTTCATCAACTTCGCACAGGTCAGTAAATCAGCATCACAGTAGTAGCTTCATCAACTTCGCACAGGTCAGTAAATCAGCATCACAGTAGTAGCTTCATCAACTTCGCACAGGTCAGTAAATCAGCATCACAGTAGTAGCTTCATCAACTTCGCACAGGTCAGTAAATCAGCATCACAGTAGTAGCTTCATCAACTTCGCACAGGTCAGTAAATCAGCATCACAGTAGTAGCTTCATCAACTTCGCACAGGTCAGTAAATCAGCATCACAGTAGTAGCTTCATCAACTTCGCACAGGTCAGTAAATCAGCATCACAGTAGTAGCTTCATCAACTTCGCACAGGTCAGTAAATCAGCATCACAGTAGTAGCTTCATCAACTTCGCACAGGTCAGTAAATCAGCATCACAGTAGTAGCTTCATCAACTTCGCACAGGTCAGTAAATCAGCATCACAGTAGTAGCTTCATCAACTTCGCACAGGTCAGTAAATCAGCATCACAGTAGTAGCTTCATCAACTTCGCACAGGTCAGTAAATCAGCATCACAGTAGTAGCTTCATCAACTTCGCACAGGTCAGTAAATCAGCATCACAGTAGTAGCTTCATCAACTTCGCACAGGTCAGTAAATCAGCATCACAGTAGTAGCTTCATCAACTTCGCACAGGTCAGTAAATCAGCATCACAGTAGTAGCTTCATCAACTTCGCACAGGTCAGTAAATCAGCATCACAGTAGTAGCTTCATCAACTTCGCACAGGTCAGTAAATCACCATCACAGTATTAGCTTTATCGACATCGCACAGGTCAGTAAATCAGCATCACAGTAGTAGCTTCATCAACGTCGCACAGGTCAGTAAATCAGCATCACAATAGTAGCTCCATCAACGTCGCACAGGTCAGTAAATCAGCATCACAGTAATAGCTTCGTCAACGTGGCACAGGTCAGTAAATCAGCATCACAGTAGTAGCTTCATCAACTTCGCACAGGTCAGTAAATCAGCATCACAGTAGTTGTTCACATATCAGACACTCTTATATATGAACATCAATATATCATGCGCTACGAAAGGTTCCAGGGAATTTTCATAAAGGCTATATTAAACAAGAGGCCCAATGGGCCTGCATCTCTCACCTGGTATAAAACTCACACTTGTAACCTTAAAAGTGATCTAAAATAAAGCTACAGGCAAAATATCAGTATTTATGATTAAAATTCGTTCAAAAGACCCTGTTAATTTTTTTTTAAAAACATTTCACCCCTGTGATTGAAAGTCGAACAATGTTATTATGTTGAACACATTGTATAGCCTTTCATCTCAGGATGCAACTTGCAAAGTATAAACATCCTGGGACCCATGGTTATTCATAAGAGGTTGTTTAAAGATTTTAAACAAATTTGACCCCTGTGACTTTGAATATAAGTCAAAGTCATTCACTTTAACAAACATTATATATGAACATCAATATATCATGCGCTACGAAAGGTTCCAGAGAATTTCCATAAAGGCTATATTTAATAATCGATATTCACCGGATAACCAGTCTACATGAGTTTTTTAAGGAATAGTCACGTGTATGGGATCCGGCCAATGTGATTGCGAGAAATTTGCAAGCATATACTAATGTAAAATAGTCAATTTACTGAAACAACACTGTTTTTCATCAACATAAATGTCACAAAAACAAAGTTAAATATAGTTTTGCAATGGCTTTTGTAAATATCAACATAGTGCTAGTTTGGCTATTAACGATATGAACTACATGAAGGATTATTATGAGATTGTGTTATGTATTATATTGTTAATGACACTGACTTTTATGTCGTTGTTTAAAGTAACAATTTGAAAAGTGCTTACGAGTTTGTTAAATACCTTGATAAGTGTTTCACAATTGCCCAGGGCATGTATTCATATGTATGAAGTGCAGAAGTATTTTCAAAACAAATTTGTCATGTTTTCTCTACTTAACTCTGTCATCATTCCGTGTATAGTGTTAACTTATTTAGCCCTTCTCGTTGTCGTTTTGAGTAACAATTAGTTGATCACACGAAAAGGTTACACGAATTCGAATCGTTGATTCCTATAATTCATTCATCTTTTGTATCAATAAGAACTGTACGATGCATAAAATTTAACTTGTTTTATTACATTATTAAGCTTCTACATATTATTTGAATTTAAATGTATTCCTTCATTGCTGGTGTAAATAAAAATTGTATAATGTATAAACCTTGTGCCTACTAGCTACAGGGAGACAACTCGTATTCATTTAATAGGATTTAATAGGATACATGATGGACGCAGGCAATTACTTGCCACTTTGTCAATATATGATATTACATCATAGTTTTTATTGATGATTTCAAAACTATTAAAACGTGACTAAATTGTTTTATTGCTCATATTTCAGGAAAAATTAGTGCATCATATTCATGTCATAAAGAATCATTATTTTGGTTAAAATTCATTTATGTTGATTATATGAAACCGTTAGAATACAACTGCACTTAATATAACTGTGACCATGTGCTTTTAAATGTGTTTGTAGATCTGGTGTGCTAGCATGCGCAGAGAAAACGCCATCAATCGAATCCTCACAGGAGTACACAGTCCCGGGCGATTTAGGTACGTCTGCTCTGACATGAAGCTTCCGGTCAAATAAATCTAATGATTGGCCTTTATTGATTTAATTTTAATGATCGAAATTATTTTGCGTGTATTCGACACTTACAGTCACACCTCTGTGTGTAACCACTCTCATTTAAGGTTTAATGTGAAATGTATTACCCTTAAAGTGTACATATGTAAGCATAGAATGTATGACACAAATGAGTTGTTAAATATTATATAGTTTGTACTAGTTGGTATTTGTTTGACACTACTTAATGTTAGTAATTATCTTTGTATTTTTCGCATTACAAATCAAATACGAAATAGATTAAAAAAAACATGTCTTATAATGGTCGCTTAATCAGGATAAATATATATACGTAATCAGATGTCAAATGTTACCTAAAGTAATGTCGAACCTGCTGCTGAGATGCTTTAAGTACCTCAAAAATATCAGTACGTATCAGGTTAAAATCATATAGTTTTTGAGATAACCATACAACCATGTTCTATATGACTTTTCATTAAAACAATTCAGATTGGTTGTCGTTTCATTTCCTTTATAAGTTTCTGTTGTTGCTCCATTCTCACTTTACATGCTCGTTTACTTACACACATAATAGTCAAATTTCTTTTACACTTTCAGGGTCATTGGAACATTACAAAATTCTCCCGAGTTTGCTGAAGCCTTTAGCTGCCCTAAAGGCAGTTACATGAACCCTAATAAGAAGTGTGGAGTCTGGTAAATATTGTATCTTGATTGATTAAAGTATTCATGTTAAAAATTTACTGATGATTGATGATGACAATATATATGTGCCATTTAGATCCAACAATGATTTTAGTACTGAAATATCAATTTAGATATCAACATCGCAATTTTTAGTTAAAACATTATCAAATATTTGCAATTTGCCAAAATGTGCGTGTCGTTTAGATAGAAAAAATGTTTTCAAGATTAACAATTAGCAGGAATATTAAATATATCCAGTATTTACGCGGTAAATGTTTTGAGACCACATCAACAACGAACTTATTAGTGATTTTAAAAATACTAACCAGAAAGGAGTACAGTGATTGGAGTCTTTATTTGATTTTTTCTTTCTATGTCAAATTATGTTATTCAATCATTTTCATTATGCATAATGTCATTACATCTGCTATGTGAATGTGTCCATTATTCACTTACACAGTTATATTACATTGCTATTGTAATGGGAATATTAACACAATTTATAACACATATTGATACTACATTGTAATTTTCATTATGTCCATGATACATTGTATACAATGAATTAAAAGTTTGTTATCTTTGATATCCCTTGTACACAATTATGTTAGTATCATGTGAGTCATCCTCGAACTCCAAGAGTACCGCTCTAGATACACTTTAATATGCTCCTATGTTTTACACCTGTAAAATGCATGAGAAAACAAATACTACATACGCGACACCAGTCTGATACGTGCAATGAAGATCAACGGAACCGCTCGGCAGCGTGACGGTAAAATTGACAAGATTTTAAGTTTGATACAGCTCCGGTGTAATCTTCCATGGCCAGGCATAAGCTTATGGATTGGTCAGGTTTTTCTTTACCTGAAACCGTTAACTGTGGGCGTTCGATTTTGTTATGACAAACTCCAGGAGTGCTGCGAAGGTGTGTTTTATTTCAAGAGAAACCATTGTATTTCCTGGATGAATGTGAATATTTTCATGCTGCATTGTACATGATATTATTATATTGTAATATGAATATATTCAGGATACATTTTGCAAATGATATTTCATTAAATGTAAACATGACCACTTCATTGTTTTCGAAATGAATTATACATTTACTTATATACATGTATGCGTGTTATCTTCAATTCTTCTGTTAGTTAATTCATATCAATATCAGACCTTTTTTGTTTTCAAATTTTAAACGAATGACAAAATGTTTATTTTTGTAGAATTTTATTTGAAACACAATGGTATACCTCAAGTGACTTTTATGAATTTTGCATTCATTTAATTATTCTTTCATTGCATATTTGATACGAATATATATTTCATACTCATGTTGTTTCTAGAATGTCAAAGTCCCGTTATAGTATGATGCCGGTAATTATTGTTATGTATAGTAAACACATAATTAATTGAATAAAGCTTTGCCAATAGGCAATCGACCTTCGAGAAGGAATATATAATTGTTCCCCTCATTCTGTGTTTGTTTTTTTCAATTTAGTAATATCAATAATTCTGATACTTCGAATTTGTAAGAATCAACAATTTCAAGTTAGAAACTTTTAGAATCTGCCAGAAACAACATGTATATTGAAAAAAACACCATAGTACACAATAAGTAAGAAAAAAACATAATAACCCCTTTCGAAACAGTTTGACAATAAATACAAACAACAACGTCACAATACCTTACCGTCTCCTATATTGTAGAATTGTACAGTTTCATGGGTATCATCGTTGTCTTTATAATATTTCAGAGAATATATCACGTGGTTCTGTTCAAACAAGTTATCAACTGTCTGGTGCTGTTATTCGGAATTGCGAGTTTATTGAATATATGCATGTGATAAACTTTATCATCATTTATGACTCTGAATGACATTCCATTACCTTACTTATGTACATAGGGTCCATATTATAAATAATACACCGACTTCCTATAAATATGTACGATTTATCTACAGTATGTAAGATACGAGCATGCTGTATTGTGTTACATGTGCTTCAAATGTTATAATGTCAATATCCAGTATAACTTAAAACATGTAACTGATCATTAGCACTCTAACGCTAGCTTTAGTATTAAAACATGTTTATTGAAATGCTGTTCAAATGTTGTTTTTAATTTAACAGTTTAAGACTCGATAAGTATCACATTATAATACTGCATATCAATGGCGACATGACTATGATGTCCAATAAAAGAAATAAAGAACGTGTCTGCAGCTACAAATCATTTCCTTGTAAACAAAACCCAACAATTATGTATATAATTGGTGTACCAATTTTTATCTTCGTTTTGCTTTTTGCATCAACAGATTTAATTTCAAACATGTGCTTCCTTCCTTCGTATATTGATTCGTTATTAGTTGCACGTGCAATCACCTGTGTGTGTTAAGTTCAACCTACTATATCGTTGATAAAGATCTTATTTTAATACTTTTTAACATATGTACATATTCAGCTGTCTAATCATTTTATTTTACCAGCATCCATTATTTTCTGGAAAACTATTTTTTATAGTTTAACTACCAATATGACAGACAATACTCGGTAATGGACTTTAACAAAAATACATCAAAAGTTACTGTTCGGCAATATCGTTATTTACAAACCCTTGGGTGACGATAAAAAGCTTTGAGACAACAATGTATTGTAATATATATCTTTGTTATTTTTGAAGATCACTTGCACAACATTCACCGAAGGACGCTAATATTGAGAGATTTAAGTCCAACATACTGCATGTTTAAGGGTAAAAGTACAACTATGCAAAACGAAGGAGCTTCAGCTGTGTATCAACAATGTGAACATATGTATCATATTATATGTAAAAATGTATGATGTAAACAAGAATAAATTTATGTAATGAATTTGTATATTTCACTCGCAGACGTGTGTTGTTTCTTTGTTATTGACTTACACTTATCTTAACTGCTTGAATTGTTAGAAGTATGATAAACACGATCTCACGATTTCTTTTACCACATCCACCGTTTTTATTCGTCCGAACCTGACATCAAACACATTACAGAGTCTTCTACTTCGGCCGCTTTCCTTGTAGGGACAAGTACATGTTAAAATACAAGGCAAGTCACGAGCTTCCTCCAAATATCAGCTTTCGTCGATATATATCGAATGCCGGAGGACAAATTTTCAAGGTTTCGGCAAATGCTGCCGATAAAGACAATTTAAAACAAGTTCAAAGTTTTCATCACGATCTGATTGGGAAAGGTTTCCTGCGGTGTTATGATTATTGATATTTGTAATATGAAAAGGGAAATCCTTAAAAGAGCGTAGCTTTTGTTGATCTCTGATATTTACTGATACAACTTTCAGAATGAGATAAGATAAACTTTCTTTAAAGTCGGCTAGTCGAGGAATAACAATAAAACCAAAGCTCTAATGAGTTCGGCCTTTTTATTTTTTTATTTAAGTTTGTTCTAGGAAGTATGGCAGCACGTCCGTTGTTGGACATTATTTAACTATCCTGTCGGAGGATCGAATGACCGAATAACCCCGCCATGGGTCAAGTTCGGACAAGCATTAGTGTAAGTTCGGCCATCATTGGAATCAGCTTAATTATGACGTCAGAAAGCATGCAGAATTCAGAATTCCTGTTCCATCCTGAAACACCGGATTGGATTTCAAATTTTGTAACTGTCACTGAGATTTGACAGGTATTGATGCCAAATAAAATTAAACAGTTTCTGTCTGTAACTAGTTATAAATCGGCATGCGTTGTGAAAAAGGGGCGTTGCTGAAAAGGGGCGTTGAACTGGGGTTCGTTGTCTGGACATTTATTGTTGATTTCGATATAAATGAACTATCCATTGTTTCTTTTATGGGTGGTGATGCATACATAAATTATGTAAAGACTATAACCAGACTTTCAAAATTGTAATTATTTCGTTCATATTCTCAACAAATGGAAATCAAAAGCTGATGAAATTTTAGACGATGAAAAATAACCAACAGCCATAAGTCCCAAGATTTTCCGGTTATTTTCTCGAAGCTAGAAGGCGACCTTAATCCTATGTACAATTGAACCCTGCCACAATAGTATCAAGTTTGAGCTCGGCTTTGTCATCGTGTCTTGTCTGTGTTGTACATCTTTCGTTTTAGGAATTTATACTTTGCTGTAATCCGATGTAACAAAGTACCGATGATATTGCTTTAAAGATATGACAAGGTTAATCAAATACACGCACTTAGTTTACTGTGTATATGCAATACGCAGGTTCTGCATTATTTCCCATTTCAGAAGTGATATCGTAGTTATCCTTGTAGCAACTAGAGGTTAAATGACCGTTATAATAGATGGCATTCAACTTAGATATGTGACTTTGGTGTAAAGGTGAGGTGTAATAATACGAAGTGTGTACTGAGCATTTGCCGTTTTAGACATACGTAAAAATTGGAACGATGTGAGCCCTTCCGTCTCTGAACTCTAATTCAGATTTTGACGAACTGTTTTGTTAAACAATCGAAAACAATTCAACATTCAGATTGCAAAGTATTATTCAAACGATATGATGAAACAAAAGACGACATTAATAGGCTCTTTCAAATATGTGTCGTCTATGTTTCGATCTTCTTTTTAATTATCTCCAATATTCGGAACTAAAGTAAAGTAATTAAATAAATAAATACTGTTTATTCGGGTTGTTTTGCACATTGTGATATCAGTAATCCGCTCTTAGAGGTTAACGCTTGCATGACATAAGAATAAATGTATTAAGCTTTTCAGCCAGATTATTTAATATAAGAATCGACGTTTACTCAGTTATGCATACGCTCTATATACACGTTACCTTAATTAACAAATAACAACACATTTTCTCTCAGAACGGCAAAGTTTTTATCTGTTATTAAATTTTAAGTAATCTCTTCATAAAGGATTAAAAAGAAAATGCAAACCACCCAGACAAACCTTTTTATAAGCATTAATTGATACGACGGATCATAAATCCGTTATCCTGAGCACAAAGACGATACAAATAGGTATGCGGTATAATATACAATTAAATAATTACCTTGGATAAAACACCATAATTCGTAATAGAAAGAACACCAGGAAATATTTCAGAAATTTTGTACTTTTTTTGGAACAATCAGTTACTCTTTAGAATCAGATCTTTACTTGAACTACCTTCTCGAACTTTTTATACAGATATTAATGACAAAATGTCGAAGAACTAGTTTTGTTTATTATATCGCATTGAAGGAAGACGGCGCGGCAATTGTCTACGCTGTGTTGGCAATATCATTTTCTGACCTGGCTTAGTGTTAATTGACGACAGTGGGCGCTGTCCTCGATGAAACTTTGCCGGAAGTGGACGTTTATCTTCGTTACAGAAACATGCGTCGTCTTCCCGGCATTCCGTCGCCGACATCACGTGACAATGAGCGGTCAATATGTACATATGCGAATGACATTCGCAGCTCTTCTCTTTCTCGATGTCTTCCTCCTGATTCGACTTCGTTTCCCTTTGTCGAATTGTAGATGGCTCCTGGTCAAATTGAGGTATCACTATATCTGGTCTGTTCTGGAATGGCGTTTGGAAGGACGTCTGTGTCTGAAAAGTCTCCTGTATTTGTGTGTTACCGATGGCGGAAGATTGTTGTGTTGGAATCTGAGCAAATGCATTATTGCCTTGTGGAAACTGCCGAGTTACACTGAACCCGTTGTTGGTAATTGGGATATTTGACCTCGCTGAAACGAAGCCGTTTCCTGCCAAACTTTGTGGTATGAAGGGTGAGCCGGATGATAAACCCGTAGAAACACCGCCAATTGTTATTGGCGCCTGGAAAGATGTAAAACCAGTGTTGGCAATTCCGGGACTTGCGAAACCAGTCTGTGGTAACGTACCAATAGCTGTGTTAAACACTCCTGTTGCGACATTCGGACTGTTTGCTGATTGAAACACTCCTGGGGCGACATTCGGACCAATTGCGGAGTTAAACACCCCTGACGCGACATTCGGACCAATTGCTGAGTTCAACACTCCTGGTGCGACATTACTGTTTTGTAAGTATGGATATGACACCCCGCCAAAACCGGATTGTCCCTGGAAAACTCCCCCACTGACAGTCTGTGTGTAGGGAAATACACCACTATTGTAAACCGATCCACTAGGTGCAACTGCCTGCTGAAATGATGTTGCTGGATTCAGGTAACTTTGATACGCCAAGGGTGAGGGGGAAAATGTAGGTGGCATTGGTGTACCAAATACTGTATTACCTTGTATCAATGGCTGTTGTGACATATACATGTACAAGGCGAGGACAAGTAATGCGATGCCTAAACCTGTATTGCCTGCAAGCACATTTGTCGTTCCAACCACAGCAGGCAGAACGACTCCGATTGGGCCCACAAGTTTCTCTGATGTCTCTGGTGGATTATCATCATCAATACCTGTTGTAGAATTTGCCGAAGATGCGCCGTCCGGTATGACTGTAATCACAGGGAGAGAACTATCAGTCGACGGGTTTGTGGAGGGCCTCCCGCCTGGTGTGATGACAGGGATAGATCCGCCAGGCAATTGGGTTGTTGGGGGAACACCGCCTGGGATTTGTATAGAGACCGATCCACCAGGCGACGGATCTGGAGGTTTTATTGTCACGGCGGGGTCCAATGACGATCTAGGTACGTGTATCCCGATACCATGGTCATCCGCGCCATCACCACCTGTATCCATTGGATCGAAAATGCTTGCATAAGCATCGTATCTTGGTTTGTCGAAGTTAGCCGTAAGGGGAACGCCAGCGCTGAGGATCTGAACGTCAGCACAGTTGGTCACGGTCTGTTGACCACAGTTATTACTTCTAGGGGGATCGCATGTAGAGGTATCATCTGTTTGGAAATATTCATATAATTACACACCTATCGCAACTACTTCTTCAACACATTAAGGTTCTGCAAACCCACTACAAAAAGGCATTGTCACCTTAATGTTCAACTCCATGATGTATCATATTTGATAACCCCAATCAACATATGTTTTGAGGTATGTATATTGACTTTATTAATATTGAACTGAATACATAGCGAATTTAGTTTTCTCTGAAATAAGGCAATAGGTTGATAACGTCAGAAAAACTAATTAATTGACATTATGAAGTCAATCAATATCGTTTGTAAACAAACAGGACAAACGGAATAACACCATATCTAATGTCATATATTTGATGAGATGATGTGGAACTTTTCTATTTGACTAGCTTTTAAGATCAGAGATCAGTGAGTCTAGTCAACATATCAACCGTATACATTATAACGTTTTCATCAACATAGAAATGTGAATCCGATAGTCGTGTTAGCTAGATTAATAAATAATTTTGAGGTATTGAGTCGTTTCCCATCATTCAATATTGCCATAAATGCGCTAAAATGTACACATTGTAAACCATATGAAATTAAAGCAATAGTACATGTTACATAAAAACACGTTTTATCAAGTTCATAAGTTAATCTAGGTCATAGTTTCTCATTTATATACTATTAGAATACGTTACCGGGTCATTTTACTTTATGCTTATCGTGGTTTCGACTGGCTACACACAATGTTGATTGGAGGCCGGTGTGCCCCCCGACAGCTTGTAACCAAATGGCAAAATCGTGCTCTTCATAAGCCAGGTATGTAAATAAGTGTTAGAGAAGCTGCTATTTCATCCGATTTAGTTTGGTTACAAGAAATTGACATGTTATTATGTCAGTAAAAATTTTTCATGAAGGCATCAAATATTACCGACTAAGCTAAATTGAGTATAATTTAAATATTCAATTTGTATATCTCAAAACCGATTTTGAAATGATTTCTTTAAATTTGCCGTATAAGTGATTTGAAATGTATGGTGTTACCATGTTACAATGGTGGATTACTTCAGATAAACCTAAATACAATAGTGGATTACTTCAGGTAAACCTAAATACAATAGTTGATTACTTCAGATAAACCTAAATACACAAGTGGATTACTTCAGATAAACCTAAATACACTAGTGGATTACTTCAGATAAACCTAAATACAATAGTGGATTATTTCAGATAAACGCTTTGTCAATTTTAAATAAAGGGGACGAGGTCTGTTTTGAGGTATTGTGTTTTTTTCCCTGTTCAATGGTTGAAATTTAACAACAATGGACAGGTTGTTATATACATGCAAGTATGAACGGGGAAAAAAATGCTTACGCATCATATAAGCGACCGTAGCGAAGCGAAGGCCGTTCATTAGGTGTGTAAGTAAATGTGTACCCGTTCATGCTTGCATATCGACGGTGTTCTTACAAACGACCCCCTGGCTCACGCGAGATATGTATAGAACGCTCTGACGTCACCAATCAGCGTTTCCGGCATTTGCGAATGTCAGGACCAAAATCGAATCCACCCATTTGCAGTGTCTTACACTTCAAATGAATTATTTTTTTGTCAGCATATTAACATTATATGACGAGCTTCAGAATTTATATGAAAACAACTATTGTATAGTGTCCAAAAGAGAAAGCATAGTCGTCGTCCGCGCCATCTTGTAATGTGCATGGTTATGTAATCTAAGGCTACATCATTGTTATAACTGATCTGTTGATACGTTTTGGTACTGATCCGATTTGGGTAAGATGACAGAACTTGTCACTGTTGTGAGTATGGTCAACTGTAGATTACAGTTATTTCTTTTAAAACCTCTAATACTTAAAATAATGGTGGAAAAAAGCCAAGATACAATAAAAAATATTAATGATAAACAGTAGATCTTGCATATTTTTCTTGGCGAGTTTAGTTTTTGCAATGGGAGACCACTCGAACTACAATATTAAAAGATGTGGATTTTGAAAATTTTAAAAGTAGTCCCTTGGAAAAACAGCAATTCATACTTATATTAACAGCTGTTTTTGTGGGTCACATGTGCTACTATTAGCCTATCACAGAACTTGTAACAAAGTGAAAAATGAAATTTGGATAGTGAAATACCGTTGTTTACGAAATTTTAAGAGGAATGTTATGTAATTGCAGAACCATGTAAACTCCCTCGTATCATGCTCATAGCCTCGATTGTATGGTTAAATAGATAATCGGAAGTTGTTTTCGACGCACTCACATTGAAAGTACACTTACTTTTTAATTTATATTTAAACAAGTCTTAGAACAGGAATTCTAAACATTACAAAATTGAATATGACAATATCTTTCTAGAATATTTTTCCCGAGATGAACGTAACCTTAAACAGTACTATCTTATTCCTTTATTTGAAATGTCAAGATTACCTTCTAATAAGGACGGCATAAACAATCCTTTTTAAAACATCCTACATTTGAAAATTTGTGTTTAAAATAGCTATCTCACAACTTTTCTGAAATATCGTCGGTAAAAAAAAAACATTTTCTTTTTTATCACTCCTTAGCTTTTATAAACACCAGAACAGTGCAGGGATCAAAACAGCCTCGTGTCAAAGCAGGCCATAACCTTTGTAACCATTCATTCCGCTGTTTTACACAATTTTACCGTCAAAGATAATATTACAAACATTTTTTGTTTAACATATTTGCAAAAAAATAATTTCGAATCTGCTAAATGTTATCAATACCAAATTACTTTCACGGACATCATATTGAAGGTGATCTATATAATTTATATTTACCTCTCCATAGCCACTGTATTACACAGTTCTGACAGGTGAGCCCGGCTGGCAGCTGTAGGGTGTATGTCGCCAGGCCAAGCTGTCGTGGTACTGGGATTCGTGTTATCTGGGTGTTCTGCCATCGTAATACATGTTGTCGGAAACAGGAGTGGGATACTCTTGTGGTTTTATCTGTAACACACAGCGAAAATCGGAATGTGCCTCCTTGATTTATACTTCTAATGTCCACGGAGATGTTTATTTGATGGCCTTCGTGATACTGCGCAACTACCTCGCCGATGGAGTACTTTCCGCCGTACTCGTTTGGCCTGTTGGAGTCGGCGGCATCGCCACAGGGGCCACACTTCCGTTCGTAATCCGCGTCAGTCGACTGGAAGAAAAACGAAGCAAAAGATGAAGAAAAGGATGTGTCGGTAGTAACCATTTTTCACAAAGTTCAATGATTAAAAATACCTGTCTCACGAAATACATCAGTGAAGAGAAATGTTACAAACATACACTATAACAGGCGTGATAGAAGTTAATATAACCTCACAAAATGCACGAAAGTATATCACAAATTCAAACTGTATCTTCACACTACATAAAATTATAAAGTTAACAATTCATTAATAGGCACAAAATAATGAAAAGGAAATAATGAAAAGTAATTTAGGATGTGGGGGAGGGGGACTCACAAAATATCGGGTAATGATACGAATGAACATATATAAATTCATAGGAAAGAACTACATATGGAAATACGTATAGTCCCCAATACCAAGACTGTCCAGATTTTTTATAAAGATTCAAGAGTTTTTAATCAATTTGATAATGATAATAATATCATATGTGGTGATTTTAACTGTGTTTTAATCCTAAATTAGACTATGATGACAGTTATAAGAACATTAACAATCAAAGGGCTAGGAATAAATAGTTAGAAATTGATGAGAATAATGGGCTTATTGATATTTTTCGGGATCAACATGAAGGGACTAGGAGCTATACATGGATGAGAAAGACCCCAATAAAACAGGATAGGCGAGACTACTTTCTCGTATCTGAATCTCTTTTAACCAGTATTCAAGGTTTAAGTATTGAGGCAGGGTACAGAACAGACCACTCATATCCTATTTGAACATTAAGAATGAATGAATTTAAGAAAAGGAAGAGTTTATGGAAGCTGCATAACTCTCTTTTACAGGAAATTTGATATCATGACTTGGTCAAAAATAATATTTTAAGGGTTCAATAATTTTACTGCCTGCCAATATATAATATTAGTTCTTTGAAAGACATACCTGGGGAGAATTAACAGTTTACTTTAAGTGATCAACTTTTCTTAGAAACATTACTGATGGAACTACGTGGTGAGACAATTGTATATGCATCTTATAGGAAAAAAATAGAAATGTAAGGGAGAAGGAGCTCAAAGATAGCATACAGAAGTTGGAATCGGAAGATATTGTTGATTTAGAAACATTGGCATCAGAGAAAAAATTAGCTTGAGGGTATTAGACTAGAAAAGATTTTAGGCAGTTTAGCTCGTTCAAGGGCAAAATGGGCAAAGGAGGGTGAAAAACCGACTAATGTTTTTTTTTTAAACTTAGAAAACAGAAATTTTGTCTCTAAAATTATACCAAAAATACAAAAGGACAATAGAGACATTATAGTTAAGCAGGTAGATATACTGATTGAAGTTAAGAATTTTTATGAAAGCATGTATAAGGCGAATAATAACTTCGTAAATATTGATCTTAATAACTTCTTAAAAAATTGTAACGTACCCAAGTGGACAAATATCGAATCTACAGATATCGAAGGGCAGATAACTCTCCAGGACTGTTTTTAAAAAATATGAAAAAAAAATAAAAGTCCAGGATCGGATGGTTTTACTATTGAGGTTTTTTTTTAATGTTTTTGGAAGCAATGGTTTTGTGGTAAGGTCAATAAATTATGGCCATTCTACTGGAGAGTTATCTGTCACTCAAAGACAAGGGATTTTAACTTGCATTCCAAAAGAGGATAAACCAAGACACTTGTTGAAAAACTGGCGACCAATATCATTATTAAACATTGTGTATAAAATAGCATCGAGGGTTATTTCTTCTAGAATAAAAACAGTTTTAGATAAGCTAATTAGTAGTGATCAAACATGTTTTTTTGATGGTCGTTATATTGGAGAAAACACTCGTCTTGTTAATGATTCATCCAGTATACAAAAGACCAGAATATCCCAGGCATGTTACTAATAATTGATTTTGAGAAGGCATTTGACTGTCTCTTGGAAAGGAGTAGATTCACGAAGGGTCATTTTTGGCCCTGTTTTTACGAAATTTTCAAACTTGTTACAGAACAAAATAACATGTGTCAAATTCTTGGCCTATATCTAGAAAAACATATTCCAAAATGTTCGACAGAAAAAAAATCGTATTTTTCTTACTCCGCATGTCACAAATTACCATGGTTACGCCTTTTGACTAAAATTTACCCCATATGTCTAGATGTTTTACTCAAATTAACATAGGCACCACACTTCATTCAGAATATTTTTTATTGCAAACGAAAGAAAAGATATTTATTTGTATAATTTGTTATTTGGGCGAAGTATGGTTACATATGATAAAACATGAATGTTTGCCAGTTGGAAGTGAGAAATTTGTGGTTGAGTATCGCGGCCAGTGCGCTCACGATTACCAATGTTAAATGCTGGTGACAACGTTACGTTCCAGCATTGATATTTTGCTGTTCCCATAAATAATAATTCATTTTGATCATCACGACAATCACGAAAAGATGAAGATGTAGTAGAGTCGAAATTTTCCCCTATTTTCACTTCAAGTTTGGAGTAAGAAGCTGGAATCGTAACAATTGAGGTGAGAAATAATTTCCCCTCGATCGAGCTGTCATCTGACAAAGAAAATTGGACAACTCGTCCCGAAATGTCACAGTTGTTAATAAGGTCACGTTTTACGTATTTATAAAGATATTTTGTTCTGGTATTGATAGTGACGTATTTTAACAAATGTCGGAAGTCCTATTCATCAGTGAAATAATGAAAATATCTGCTATAAGGCGTGAAAACATCCATCCATTCTATCGATATTGCAGCCTGAATGCGACTCTTGACATAATGATGAGTCCCGGTTTACCCCTCGTAGTTAGTTTTGTAACAATAAGTCCGTATAATCCATTTTGCTTTCACTGATGCTTCTTCTGTAGAAAATTTAGACAGCAGTACATTGATTTGATGACAAGAAATTGGAAAATAGCGCAAAAAACAAGCAAAATATCACGAGTGACAAATGATTGAACACTATCTACAAGTTTTGAAACGTCGATTCCATTGAGTGGTACGTTAGTTTAATGGTTACAGCATCAGGTCTCCGTGAATTTTGCCCTTCTTTTGTGGGATACGCTCGGCCAGGCACACTGTGTCATACTATCACAAAATGAGTCTTTGTATGGCGATAAATCATTCTTAAATGATTCAGAAACAAACCAGACCAAACCAAAGAGCTTATATTAATCAGTCTCATTGGATCAATCTTAAATCACTCCCTATTCAATCAATACTGGTATAAAACAGAGAATTATCGAGGTCCGCAAATGCTTTCAACTTATATTATTTTAGTTCTGCAGAATGGCTGGTGTTGTGCCGAGACGATTTTAATGTGTTTTATGCTCAAAACGGACGAAGCCGAAAGAAAGACGGAATGTTTAACAAAGGAACTGAAGAAGTTCTTGCAAAAATCATTTCTTATCAAGAGCAAAGACAATGACGTCATCTGTGATAGATGCACAGATTCAGAATAAGGCTTCCATCAAAACAACCCACTGAGAACAGTGACGAGAACTTTCAACCTCCGTTGAAGAAAAGATATATAATTACGTTTCATATAATAAATTATGTGTAGAAACTGAAATACAATATTACTTCCGAGACATACTTTTTGTTATTATATTAATTTTGAAGTATTCCATAAACATGCAGGTGCCACCTGACAAGCAGGCATAATTGCAACATCAACACCCATATGGATAACGGTATAGTGGAACATTTGTTGCTGGTAGGCTGATGATGTAAAGTCACATGGCAAATGTAAATATATACTATATATTATTAAACTCATGCTGGAAACCCATTTTTACTGTCTCCTATATAGCGTTGCTATGGTATAAATATGGTTGCTATGGACGTTTTTGGTAATCAAATGACAATACCAAATTATATTCGTTTTCTTATCATAATACACTTCAACGACAATTATTAGATCAGCATTTAAAGGTCTAAAAATGTTAAAATTGAAACGAAACAAAAACGATAAGAAGGAAATCTGTAGATTTCTGTCGTAAAAATGATCGACGTTGCTAGGGCTGTTGCTAAGGAATGCAAATCCCAATTGATAAAAAACTATGTTTTAAACCTATTCCTATTCATACAAGTATGTGGTATAAATATGAAAACAATTAAAGACAGGGCCAAAAATGACCCTTCGTGAAATTTGGCTCATTTGGCTTTGGAAATAGTATAATATGAAGGGTGTAGAGATCAAAGACTGTCCTATCCTGATTTCCATGATGACACTACACTTATATTAGATGGCTCTGAAAGATCATTGATAGAAGCACTTAATGAACTAGACAGTTTTTCTAAATTTTCGGATTTAAAGATTAATGTTAACAGGACACAGGTTATTTGGATTGGCAGTATCATATTTAGTGATGTCAGCTTTTTTCCAGAAATGAACCTAGATTGGGGAAAGGAAACATTTACTTTATTGGGAATAGAATTCAGCTTGAATTCACATCAGATACCGAAGCTTAATTATGACCAAAAAAACCTCATTAAACTGAAAGCCCTAGTTAGAATCTGAAGTAGAAGGTCATTGACACCTATTGGGAAAATTCATATTATAAAATCACTGATGCTTACTGCTAATTTTATATCAACTTTGAATTCTATACTGTTTGAGAATATGTGGAACAGTAAAACTGACCAGGTAAAGAGGGATCTTATTATACAAAACTATGTGGATGGTGGATTGAAAATAGTTAATGTGCAGGCTTTGATTAATTCTCTGAAACTGAATTGGGTCAAGAGACCTTAGTGAAGGTAAATGGCAGTACAAATCTATTGTAGATATTAACCTACCTGTTAATGTTGAGGATGACTATTTACAAATTTGTTATGATAAATGCAAGAATCAGTTCTGGAAAGATATCTTGAAGGCATGGGAAAGACTTAGAAAGCTGAGACGGAAAACCCATTTGGACAAGGGAAAGAGGTCACAAAAACTCGAACATGGTTTAATAGACAAGTAAGTGTTGGTAGAAGGTCATTTTTTACAGAGAATGGTACAGCAATGGTATAGTTATAATAAGTGATTTAATCAAAAAGGATAACTCTTTTTTCAATTTTCATAAGTTTATAGATTTATTTCAATAAACATAGAATTTCTAACTTTCGAAGGTATTATGGCTGCAGTAAGACAGTTTTTAGCAGGTAATGACATGACATTTTTTAAAGTTTCTTTTCCATATTTTCCAGTAAATTTGGAGAGGTTTTTTTTCTGCTTAAATTTCCAACTGGACAGATTAAATAGAATAGTGAACTTGATACCAGCACTGGAAACGTATACATCAAACCCCTTTTAGAGTTACTTCTAATACAAAGCTACAATGGCTTCAGTTTCGAATTTCACATCATATACAGCGACACATTTGTATTTATTTAAAGTGGGTATCTCAGATAAACTTTTCTGCAATCAGGTCGAAGGAACTATAGTGCATTTATTATGGGAATTCCAGGAAGTTCAGTCTTTTTTGCAAAATTTTAAATCTCTTTTAGATGCATTGCTTATTCCTTTTTAATACAATAAACTCACATTTATATTAGGATTGTTTACACAAACAGAACGATTTAATAAGAGCGATAACGAAATACTTTTAATAATTAAGCAATACATTTACAGCTCTAGATGTAACAGTGAAATGTTGAATAACAACACTCTTATTTTTAAAATCAATGACAATTACTCTGTACAACGTTATATTGGAACTGCTAAATCTGAATACTATATGCAGAGATTTACTTCATACTGGGAAAATAGGATGCGGCTGATAGAGCTTGTGGACTAATTTTAAATATAAGTGTACACAAAATTACACACATATACGCATTGTTCATGTATTGAATATTTCAAATATGTTATTTATTAATTAGTACACAATTACTTTGGCAAGATATTTTGCTGATTCAGAAAAGAAATATATTTTTAAGTACTATATGAATATAAGTCAACATCCCTATCTCTGGTATCTATCCCTAGAATTCACTAATATAATATTTCTATGTATCTATGCCTATAATTCATTTTCTTGTTCATTTCTTTTTTCTTCTTCCCTTTCCTTTTTCTCTTTCCTTCCTTTTCAACAATATTATATACATGAGATATAGCAATTATAGGGATTTTATCTTTTTATAGACAGAGTGTTTGTGAGTGTGTGTGAGTGAAAGCTTAAACAAGTGGGTATATCTGTTGATGTTTTTTGAATAAAGTGCAGTGTATACTTTAGTTATATGTATAAAATAATAACATGATGTTGAGTGTTTGTCTTAAACTTTGTAAACATGTAACAGGATATTTAAAAGAAAAAAATATTATGCTGATCTTCCTCATTATGAAAATAAATGACGATGCAGTGTGGTTTAGTGGCAGTGTTGATGATAGTTATATTAGCAAGATATCAATAATGGTAAAAGTGAGGGTGCTGGTGATGTGCTGAGCTAACTGCAAAGGATGACATTTTTTGTACAGATTGATGATGCTGAGTTGAAATTATGGTCAATCTGATTAAAATCATCTGTTACATGGCTCCGCCTGAACATCTGAATGTGCCGCGGTCAGTGTCACGTTCAAGTGACCTTTAGATGAACCAATCAGAGGCACCCTGGCAAACGTTTGCCAGCGAATCGGAATATCATGGTTGATATATAAATAGCGAGGGGTATCGAACAGATTAGTTTCCAAAACAAATATGGCAGCGGGAACTGACGTTTCTACGACGCCAAGGAAAACGTACCCATTGAGTAATAATTGCGTAGGCAACACCGCCATACAGTCTTTCTTCTCTAATAAAGCTTCGAATATCTTTTTCTGTTCGGGTTTCAGACGATCAACATTTATTGTGGGGTGTGCTGCAGTAGGCACTCATTGTATGATGATGATAATCGTATGGCCATGCTGAGGATTACTATGATGATCAGAGCATTTGAGGATGATGATGAGATAATGATTATGATGATGGTGATGATTATGATGATGATGATGAACATGGTGAGTGTATAATTTGTGAAAACGTGTGCAAGAGAGTGTGAAAATGAAAAAAGAAAATGATAGTCCCCAATACGTTACATTTTTAATTCACAAACTGTCCCCAAAATGGAAGTATATATATATAAG
This sequence comes from Mizuhopecten yessoensis, assembly GCF_002113885.1. Lineage (NCBI taxonomy): Eukaryota > Metazoa > Mollusca > Bivalvia > Pectinida > Pectinidae > Mizuhopecten > Mizuhopecten yessoensis. The sequence continues at coordinate 177,152 of NW_018407710.1, read as the reverse complement.
GTAACACTATACCATAAAGTCAATTATACAATGAAAAAGACAAAATCTTAAATAAAATAACACTGAACTTAAAGGTGGAAAACCTTACAATGAAAGAAACTATAATATTATTGTTAATAATCTGATATCCACAAATAATACACGAACGCACGAAACCTCGCAATGACAGTTATATAATTAACTGAATAATCCGTGTAATATGTGGTCTATGTGATGTCGCAGAAAACACCCGTTGATTGCTCTTTTGGTTGTATCCTCCTTTTTTATTTTTATATGAAATCACACATAGTACAGCTGTATAGCCTATTATTATCACTAGAAATACATAGAAAGTTAGCACCTAAATGAAAACCTTGTTTGTAGAAGCAGAAAGACAAACGAATTGAACATTTCACTGCATCATAGGATCATTTTGTCCATTTAGGTTTCATCAATGGAAATTAGGGTTAAAATAAAAAAATAAAACTCATGTCTGAAATGGTACCAACGATTGTGATGGTTAAAGCATACCTTTACACACTGATAAGAGATGCCTACTACACACATAGGTTCCTGGTATACAAGCACACCTCTTAAACCACTAAATAAACCACAGACATATGTCGCCATCAAGTGGATGTCCACGTCCCCGGGGTAGATACAGGTAATACTAGTTTGTGTACGTCGAATACCACCGTAACTGATAAAGTAACATCATGCACACACAATTTGTCCCAATGAGTAAATTAAATGACATTTTATAGAACTAAATAAAAGGTTATATGAGTTGTGGAAAAACAGTAATTTGTAGAGACTTTAATAAAAGTGCAAGTCCTATCAAAAGACAGCAACAGTGAAGATTATAGGGTATGTTGTCCCCAAATGGCATGTCGTTAACGCAGTAAACCAGTGTCAAAACAGGAATACAATGAAACAGTAAACCACGGCGTCAAAACAGGAATACAATGAAACAGTAAACCACAGCGTCAAAACAGGAATTCAATGAAAATCAAAGACACCAGGACTTTAAGTTGATACATAAATAGAGGTACACTAATTTGACATGACAATACATACAGAAAATGAAATTGACATAAAAAATATACAGAAACCTAGTAGACACCATAAATTAAAAGATCGTATTAATCGCAAGAGCTACAGCAAGACGTAAGCAACTGTCTTGGAATAGTAACCATCCCCAACACTAAATGAGACAACTGTCATTTCTGTGGTTCAATCCAAGAAAGAATCTTGTTCACAAACAGTGAACATGTATGTCTTCATGTCGGAATACTGTTGTTTAATTCAGGTCACAATGACTTGCATGTGGTATGTTTATAACTTTATGGACTAATATGATCGTATTGAACCAACCAACCAATCAAACACCAGTCTAAAACATAAGTTTGCAGTTGATTCTCGTTACTGTCACCGTTTGACCTTTAGTCAGAGCTGCCCTATTTCTATACACAATCGTCCCAGTCATCTAGCTGTTTCACAATCCATACCTTTTCGCTAGAAACGATCAATGCTCTACTGCAGTCCATTTCGATTGTTTTTATCAACCGATCCCATTGTCGCAAGGCACAACTAACATTTCCTTATATCAAGGAGCCCATTTAATTCTCACAAAAAGAAATCCCTATTATCTCAAGGATTTTTAAGAAAAGACGTGCATTTAATTGGGAAAGATATTTCCCTTCTATGTATCTTAAATGGATTCCATTTTCCTTTGATAGTTTAGTGTGTCACACGGTTTGACATTTTGAAAATAAATCTGTTTTAGCAAGCTTAAGGACATAAACGAATTCCACCAACGGGATCCTTATTTAATCATAAGAACTAAACTTGTGTTTTCAACACGACGAAGAGTATATGGAGTAAATTAGCTTTCACATATGTCAGGAATATGAAATAAAGTTATATTATATATATGTGTGGGGAAAGTCGTCTGGAGATGCTGCAGAAGACAAGCGCGAAATGTTGCTGAAGGATTTAATGAGTTCAAATCAAGTCATGAAATCACTATTAATTATCTCTCATCCTCTGCTTCATATGGTAGTATCTATTCTATAACAGCGGCACCTTAATCGTCTCCATGCGCGACAAATTAAACTGTTTCAAAATACAGAAGGAAAGCAAACACTGATTCTTGTAAAGCTCTGTAAAAATGACTATAAAGTGCAACAGTTTCTATAGCAGAAACCCTGTGTAATATATGACATAAGTCTTTATTTCTGCCTATGCATATTCGGACAACTTACAACGCATAATAGGTTTGTTGCATTCAATTACATTGCATACCCGACAACTTATCACTTTCTTATGTTTATCAGTGCTAATACCTTTCCTTTGTCTCCTCATTCCAAACAGTTCTGCGCTCTATCGTATTACCAAGTGCCTCTTGTCATTAATATAAATGGACTTGCAGAAAATATTTCAGATTTACTTACTCTTTTCGCGCCACAATTAAGTCTGTCGAAGTAGTCATGGTTGACAGCTTGCCAAAGTTGGTTGGCATAAGCGGCATTCCCGAGGTAGGCCCACATTGCGGACCTCATCACGGGGGCAATCATTGCCCCCTCTAGCGGCTTGTTCGTCTCCTGCCCCCATACAGAAGGGACATCACCCACGGTCAGCATCAGAAGCAGCCCAACCGTTACAAAGTGCATAGCCTGCATTGTATGTGTTCCAGGTACCTACATAGCTAAATCCTATGGCCTGATACTGTTGTAGAGATTTGCTGCCTGATCAGCGCTGACGTGAGGTATGTATGATGGAGTGGGCCCGCGTGCGAAATGACGACTACGTGTGACGGACACGGGTGAATTACTCAACCCGTCAAAGATAGGAGCAACTGGCGACATCCTAGGATTGGCACTACCAAACGTGTATGTGGTGAGTGTATAAGGTAGTTATGTATGTGTGGCATTGCAGTAAGGATAAACAGGATGTACCGCAACAAGACAATTAAACATTGTTTCAAGTTTTACAATCTAAAAAGCGTTAATTGTGTCATAATGCTTGTCCATTGGTGATCATTTTTAAGGTAACTCTCAAAATCCAAAATAAAGACGGCTTTGTTTGAGATCCACAGTATTTTTCATACACTTTATCTTGCATAAACCACTTCTAATTCATTATTATTTTTCAGAAATTTATTGGATGAAACAAGATGTTTTTGTATTGGAATTAATGCAATGCTTTCCATTCATATACCTGTTCATGCTGCCCTAGAAAAGCTTCGTAAACACACTTAATTGAATATTATGTATGCTAGCTCTCGGCGAAAGACGTACTACCATCATACATTTTCATCAACTGTAAGATATAGAGCGGTCGTTAGCCATGCTGTCGACAACACTTCACAACAGTTGGATGGAATGATCTACTATGTCCTCAACATAGGCTTTACCTACACCAGGAAGAGACGATGTGTTCAGGACAAGCATGTTACTCTTCTAAATCACAATTCAAATCAAGGAATTGAAACAGTGATCAACATTTAGTACGCATTACTGCCATCCAAAAATAGTTATATAGTCACAAACCTCAATTTGTAAAAGTCCATGCCAAAGAAAGGCGGTATGTTTCAACTGATTAGAGGATAGTTAACGATCATGAAACAATTGATGGGGCGAACCATGTGTTTCGGAATGACAAGGGTTTCTCCTATACTTCACATTTACATTTCCAGTTTTGCTAAGCAAAACATTAATTAATCTAATTTTCCTACTGAGGTTAACACAGCTAGCCCGCGCTATTATTCTATAAACGCACCAGTTGCGTCAATACTTTATACAATGTTACCAGGGTAGCGTTATGCATTCTGTTACGTATTCCATCAGCTTCGACATGCTCTTACGGCAATCAATCGCTCCCGTGTGATGCAGACAGATGTGTCTCAATCCCGGAGATAAGATTTTAAATTCTAGCAATGCCTCTTGCTATACTTTAAAAAATACTGCCAATATTGTTTTTAATTTCTTAATTTACATCACACAGGAATAAAAGATTGTATTATTCCTGCGTCGCAAATGTCAGTCGTCATGGTGACCTCCGTCAAAGGAATGAGTGTATAGGTCATAGATCTAACCAAAACGGAAAACATAAACACCAAAGATACACTGTACGCTCATAATCGATGTCATGTGAACACGACCGTGTCAGAACATTGCGTAGAAACAAGACTTTCCGTTGGAAAACCTGGCTACATAAACAGAAAAAATTAACACTTAGAGAAACAATAATTCATAAACATGAAGAATTTGTTTTCCATTAGCATTGAGATAAGAAAATACGGAACATGTAAATTTCAATAAGATGTGAACTAACACATTTTTTATGGAACCCTTACCCTTTTCGATCAGGTTTTAGTTAGGTTGTTTGTTGGTTAAAATCAAATCTAGATTTTCTTTTTTCCCAATAAAATCTGTATATGATTATTACGTTTTCGTTTTATAAGCACTTTTATGAATACTACAGTGGAGTATCACTGAATGATGTAGTCACATACAGAATTACTAGGATGGTATACACTACCTTTGTGCTATATAAATACATGTAGCGTTATAACGTTAACAGGAATATTAAAATGTTTGTCAAAATTTGTATTTATACTAGAGTGATGTGTGATCCTGTATAGAAGTTGGTATAGACGTGACCACACCTCTATAGTGTACGCTACACGGTGATCAGGCTGTCAGGTAAATGACGGATGACTTGTACAAGGAAACGCGGTATACTAATTCTCCTGTAGTGAATGTGTTGTTAGCTTAACAATCTGTTTAAGAACCGTGTCGTCGTAAACAAAAATAAATTAGTTAATGGCATTGAAGTGTATTATGTACAGCCATGATGGGTTATATTGACTATGCCTGTAGTAGTTTTGTCTTGCTGTTATGATTCCGAAGGTGGCGGAATTAAAGGCGTACTGTAGGAAGGCTGCAAATGTGTTGGTCATTATATGTTTTTACAGAATATCGAAATTATTCAGCAAATCAATAAAGTTGTATTCAGCAAATAATAAACGGTGAATCCAGCCACCATAGATGATAGAAGAAGTTCCAGCTTCATTCTTCCCGTAAAACTACCTTGATGCAAAGGAGCTAAGCCAGTCACCTTGGTTCTAAGTAGATATTATATATAACCACCTTCATTCTTTCCCGTAAAACTACCTTGGTGCAAAGGAGCTAAGCCTGCCACCTTGGTTCTAAGTAGATACTATATATAACCACCTTCATTCTTTCCCGTAAAACTACCTTGGTGCAAAGGAGCTAAGCCAGTCACCTTGGTTCTAAGTAGATACTATAACCACCTTCATTCCAAGCGAACGACAAAGCGACTTTCCTTTCAACTTAATAAGCAAACTACCTTGGTTTAAAGAAGCTTATCGTTCCCCTTGGCTCTAAGTACCTCCGTGCCCATCTGTAGCTCTTGGGTAATCAATAAGCAAGAAACAGTACCCACCTATTAGAATGCCAATGGGTTCAGGTTAAAATGGGTTATGATATACATGTATATTGTTTGTTAAGCGCAATGGTAAAAATGGGAAAAACATAGTGGTGTTGGTTTCAAAATCGAGTTCTATTTCTGCCAAAGCTTTGATATTGTGGAAGTAGCATGATAGGACTACACTGACCTTTTTTAATATTTGGAAAAGAAAAGTTAGCAAAAGGGAAATTAGCGTCGTGGTGTTTCAAGAGTTTATCATTCTCGTACTTACGAGGGTCTCTCTGTTGTATTATTTATTTCATGTTCAATTACATACATTTAATGTTAAGTTTGTTAAAACTGAATTAGTATGGTTAAGTTATGAACCATATCGGTACCGTTTTAACTGTACAAGTTGCCTATGGGTGTAGAGTAGTGATTGACATCCAAGGGACTATTGGTATGGTCAACGTTCATTCGAAGATAGCTGTCGGTCGGCCATTTTGTTTATCTGATCAGTTTCAAAGGTAAACATGAACAATAAAGGATATTGGAGAACCTGCATATAGAATCCCTAATATTAAATTATGTAAAATTGTATATTATGTACAGCATATTTGTAAATAAAATATTGTTTAAACCAACAGGAACTGTTTAAGGACGGACGACGGACGACAGCGCACAGACCGACCACGGACCTAGATATTTCCCGGTTTCGACAGAAATATCATGAACGGTACCACATTATCCTTACTATTTCGTAAGACGTGATGAGACTTTTTATGTTTTGCACGGCTTCATGTCTTTTCTTTTTTTCCGGTGTCTCGTATGTACCTGTTGTTGTCTTTTCCTTTCGACTTTGTATTCATATTTAGTTAATAATACATTTATATGAAATAGTGTTAAGTCTGTAGTATGTCATTATACATCTGGATCAACATATCTATATAATCTTATATAAATGACTAACAGTATCGAAATATAAATAAAAACGTCATTTGAATTCTAAATCGATAAAACTAAGACAAAGCATGAACAAAAGCAAAACCTCACACTAAGAATTTTTAGCAAAAGGAGAAGACAAGATGTTCCATCAGGGTAAGCGGTTCATCGATGACACCAACCGTGCAAATCAACGTCAAATCCTAGTAATGTCACAACTTCAAAGCTAGGACAGTGGTAGTGATAACTACGCACGAATAAAGTTTAGTGAATTTAATAAAATGGTCTGTTACATACTTCTCAAATTATAGAAAGTGTAATGGATGTCATTGTTACAGTATGTATACATTGTGTATAAAAATGTATCTAATTTGAGGCTTTATTCGTTCGAGTGTAAATCATTTCTTCTGTTCTATTTGAAACATGTTTAAAAACAATATACTAACAAAGGTGAAGGAAACACGTTCCGTTAATCCTAATGCTGGGGATATGCCTAGTGCGTCTAATTCTCAATATTTATTGTATATTTACGGTAAACATTATCATCTAAACAGTAAATCTGAATTCGTTCATATATAAAATTAAAACAGCAGGCAAATATATAACTTACGTTTAAACAGAAAAAATAATCTGTGACATTTGCAAACAAAGATCAACAAAGCTGTTGAATATTGCATTTCTTTCTGAAACTTCTTGAGAACAAAATAATAATCATTTGTACTGTCAAGAGCGGGAAACTAATTTCTATCTGAAACTAAATCACTCATATTTAATATATGGCAATTACATTAAAGTTAAAATCAAAGAACGTCAGGTCTGACGACAGATTTCTCATTCATGTATGAGGACTCCGTCGTAATCTAAATAACAGAAATGTGTATCAGACAGATCCCACTTTTTTATCTAACGGATTTTATATGGCACTGAAACCTTCCCGATTGAGGTTAAACAGTTCACAAGTAGAAGACAGATCTGGGTAACAAATTAGTAAGGAAGTGGTTTGTTATCTTAAACACTGACAGATTCATAGATGTAATCAAGTGAGAATTCAGTGAACAGCATGCACAAAATATTAAAAATACAAATTCGTGGAATTTATATCCCCCGCTTTCAGGACATATTGTAGGTAAACATTATTGAGGTTAGGTTTAAACATGTCAGTATCTTGCTGTTGAAACATAATGTATAGCTTGAAACTCGAAGAAAAAAAGCCTTACCTTGGTATCTAATATTTGCTAGAGTTATTAATTGGAAACTGTAGATAATGACACTGCCAAATGGAGTCTGATTAAAGTGGTTGTCAAACCTGGCAGAGCCCTTAATCATGGAACCCTGTTACTAAGTTTGAAGACAATCGGGTACTATTTGCGAGAGTTAATGAACAGAATAGGAAGATAATGATGTTTTTCGTTAATGGGGTCCGCTGAAAGTGGTCAACGAACTTGGCCGAGCCCTTAAGGTATTTAACCCTGTGACCTTAAGTTTGAAGGAAATCGGTTAACATTTGTTGTAGTTATTGCACGGAAACAAAGCGAGACAGACAAGACAGACAGACAAACCCAAAACTAACATCCCCCGTTTCGGTGACAGCGGGGGATAAAAACTCTAAATAAATAAAAACGTAAACCTCACAATAGCAAAGCAAATCATGCAAAATTATTATTATATGTGATCTTTAATAATAACATGTGTTATTGTTATAAAATTATGTCTAGGTCTGAAATTTTTAATATCAAAATTTGACCTTTCCTTGGATTTTCTGTAGCTTAATCTGTGTCATACAGGCGTTGTATCCAAACTTATTTTTTGTCTTTAAATAACACACTAGCACAAGATTTCAAAGAATGGCTGAATGGCTGATATCTACAGTTTGATTGTCATTAAATAACAAATGGAACGTTCATGCCTTACAATCAGATGTCATCACTATAGACATGCTGCATTGTATAGCATGACATTAGTTGTGATTATCCAATCATGAGCATGATCTACTATACACCAATCAAAGTTGTCTACTGTAGACATGTGATATGTTCTGTCCAATCACAATGGATCTTTAACTTAATAGACATGTGTTGCTTATCTCTGATAAGATTTTCTTTCTGTATATGTTACGAAGATCACACTCTTTTCTTTGTCTCGTCCAATCAGAATCGATCGTCAAATTGAAAAATGCCTTCCGCAATATATCTGATCATGTGACGCTTTTCTTTGTCTCGTCCAATCAGAATCGATCGTCAAATTGAAAAATGCCTTCCGCAATATATCTGATCATGTGACGCTTTTCTTTGTCTCGTCCAATCAGAATCGATCGTCAAATTGAAAAATGCCTTCCGCAATATATCTGATCATGTGACGCTTTTCTTTGTCTCGTCCAATCAGAATCGATCGTCAAATTGAAAAATGCCTTCCGCAATATATCTGATCATGTGACGCTTTTCTTTGTCTCGTCCAATCAGAATCGATCGTCAAATTGAAAAATGCCTTCCGCAATATATCTGATCATGTGACGCTTTTCTTTGTCTCGTCCAATCAGAATCGATCGTCAAATTGAAAAATGCCTTCCGCAATATATCTGATCATGTGACGCTTTTCTTTGATGATGGCATTCATGTCATTTTGAGTGTTTTTCAACTCATGCATGGGAACTTGACTCAATGCAGCTTTGAACGCTGGAATTAGGAAAAAAGAAGTATGTCAATCAATTTTTCACAAGATACTCTTAAATCTTGCTTCGACTACACTCAACTGTTTTGCTATTATGTATTTGAAAATACCCCCTCGTAACATATTTGACCCCTGTGACCTTGAATGTGGGCACAAGTAGCTCAATTTTACTATTGAATGTGTAGTCATATAAATTCTACAATATAATAGATTTATTTAATCTCAGCAAGCTATTGGCAGAAGAACATTACTTTGAGCATCTCGTTTCTTAAAAAACGGCTAAAAGTTTTGAACACATTTGCCCCTATGAAGATCATATCAGCAAATGTAATAAGGGATAAGGTACATGTAATTGATTTGGTCCATATTAAAAATATTCCCCCCAGAAAACGACAGGCCAAGTTTGTCTTGTTCTTGCATTCATTTAAAGTAAAAGTTATTAGATTTTATCACATTTCACGATTATTTACTTATTCCTTATTTGAACAAATATGATAGCCGTTCTCCCCTGCAAGTTACATGTCAAGTATCATGACGTCAGGCCTTACTATATGGTTCTAAACAATAAGTTTTAAAGAAACAATTTGAAGACAGACAGGTGTTGGATGACAATCATCACTAGACAGCATAAAGCCCCCTGGGTGCAGGCACTTTGTGAGCTGTAAACAATATGATGAACAGTTTTACTTGTAAATTTATAGCAATGGTCAAGTAAAACTGTTGATCATTTTGCTTAAATCTAATATAAAAACAACATAATTTGAATATGAAACTAAAGATGTACACTTGGACCACAGCAGGATCTGATGATGTCAGTACAGATATAAGTACTACAGCAATATATTTAGAGCATCGATGGAAGAAATCACTGAAAATGCTAGGTCTACCTGCAAAATAACACATGTGCACTTGCCCCTATAATTAAACTAATTGATTGGTAGATTTGGGTTTTACATATTTGAAACATCCAAAGCCATAATTTTATGATGCCCATAGATGATGAGGAGCACACAAACGTCATTTTAAAATGGTGAACACATCACATTGGTGTCTCCTAAAAAGGGGGTACAGAATAACAAGTTGCCTCTTACGATCATGCAGGGCAAAGGATACTACAGGAAATTTCCTTTATAAAGTTTCCGTTTATGGAAGGAGAAAAAACCTGGTAACACTTTTTGTATCATAATAATAATTTGCAAACAGGTTGCTTTGAAATTATTTGGACAAATGTATTCATTCTTTTAGAAGATAGCTGTAAATACCATAAAATATTATAATCTATGAAAATTTCAGTCATCTATTGTGAACTATTTCCAGCTTTTATGAATTTTACTGAAGTTCTGTAGATGGTACTTACTTTCATCCTTGGCACAGGTATAGAAGACTGTCCACACAGCCCCAGAGTAGGCCTCACATGGCAGTGGGAACTCATGGCTAATGCTCAGCAGCTTCCCCAAGAAACAGTAGGCATGGTAGTACAGGTCCTACAAAAAACAACAAATCAGAGATATGGTCCTATAGAAAACAACACATCAGAGAAATAGTCCTATAGAAAACAACACATCAGAGAATGGGGTTCTATAGAAAACAACACAACAGAGAAAGGGGTTCTATAGAAAACAACACATCAGAGAAAGGGGTTCTATAGAAAACAACACTTCAGAGAAATAGTCCTATAGAAAACAACACATCAGAGAATGGGGTTATATAGAAAACAACACATCAGAGAAATAGTCCTATAGAAGACAACACATCACTGATATGGTCCAACAGAAAACAGCACATCAGAAAAATAGTCCTATAGAAAACAACACATCAGAGATATGGTCCAACAGAAAACAGCACATCAGATATATGGTCCAACAGAAAACAGCACATCAGAGAAATAGTCATAGAAAACAACACATCAGAGAATTGGTCCTATAGAAAACAACACATCAGAGAATGGCGTTCTATAGAAAACAACACATCAAAGAAAGGGGTCCTATAGAAAACAACACATCAGAGAATGGGGTTCTATAGAAAACAACACAACAGAGATATGGTCCAACAGAAAACACCCCATCAGAAACATGGTCCAACAGAAAACAGCAAATCAGAGATATGGTCCAACAGAAAAGAGCACATCAGAGATATGGTCCAACAGAAAACACCCCATCAGAAACATGGTCCAACAGAAAACAGCAAATCAGAGATATGGTCCAACAGAAAACAGAACATCAGAGAAACAGTCATAGAAAACAACACATCAGAGATATGGTCCAACAGAAAACAGCACATCAGAGATATGGTCCAACAGAAAACAGCACATCAGAGAAACAGTCATAGAAAACAACACATCAAAGAATGGGGTTCTATAGAAAAACAACACATCAGAGAAAGGGGTTCTATAGAAAACAACACATCAGAGAATTGGTCCTATAGAAAACAACACATCAGAGAATGGAGTTCTATAGAAAACAACACATCAAAGAAAGGGGTTCTATAGAAAACAACACATCAGAGAATGGGGTTCTATAGAAAACAGCACATCAGAGAAATAGTCCTATAGAAGACAACACATCAGAGAAAGGGGTTCTATAGAAAACAACACATCAAAGAAAGGGGTTCTATAGAAAACAACACATCAGAAATATGGTCCAACAGAAAACAACACATCAGAGAATGGGGTTCTATAGAAAACAGCACATCAGAGAAATAGTCCTATAGAAGACAACACATCAGAGAAAGGGGTTCTATAGAAAACAACACATCAGTGAATGGGGTTCTATAGAAAACAACACATCAGAGAAATAGTCCTATAGAGGACAACACATCAGAGATATGGTCCAACAGAAAACAGCACATCAGAGAAACAGTCATAGAAAACAACACATCAAAGAATGGGGTTCTATAGAAAAACAACACATCAGAGAAAGGGGTTCTATAGAAGACAACACATCAGAGAAATAGTCCTATAGAAGACAACACATCAGAGATATGGTCCAACAGAAAACAGCACATCAGAGAATGAGGTTCTATAGAAAACAACACTTCAGAGAATGGGGTTCTATAGAAAACAATACATCAAAGAATGGAGTTCTTTAGAAAACAACACATTAGAAAATGGGTCCTATAGAAAACAACACATCAGAGAATGGGTCCTATAGAAAAGAACACATCAGAGAGTAGGTCCTTTAGAAAGCAACACATCAGAGAATGGGTCCTATAGAAAACAATACATCAGAGAATGGGGTTATACAGAAAACAACACATCAGAGAATGGGGTACCGGTTCTATAGAAAACAACACATCAGAGAAAAGGGTTCTATAGAAAACAACATATCAGAGATAAGGTAATACAGAAAACAGCATATCAGCGAATGAGTCCTATAGAAAACAAGAGGCCCAGAGGGCCTGTATCGCTCACCTGAATAAGTTTAAAATAGTTGGTATGAATTAAAGATATAGCGCTCTATGGTAGGTGCTGTAAGAAAGATCCATCCAGTACTTGAGATAACGCAAGAACAATCTTTAAACAGAGCCCCACTTCTATGCCCCTAGGGGGGTCAAAACCACTCCACTGTTTATACAAAATTGAGTCCCCTTGGCCCAAGGATACTCCAGACTAAATAAGGATAAAATCCCTTAATCCAGATGGTCGAAGAAGGATTTTAAAGGTTTACCTCTATTTCCCTTATGGGGCCCAACCCTTCTGCCCACTGGGGGACCACACCCACCACTTATACAAAATTGAGTGCCCTTGCCCAAGGATGCTCCAGACTTAATTAGGATAAAATCTCTACGTCTCTACGGTAGAGGAGGATTTTAAAATTTTTAACTCTATTTCCCATATTGGGCCCCGCCCTCTGCCCCCAGGAGATTCCCTTCAGCCAAGGATGCTCCAGCTTAAATTCAGGTAAAATCCTTAAATCCCTATGGTAGAAGAAGGATTTTAAAGGCTACCTCTATTTCCCCTATTGGGCCCCGCCCCTTTGCCCCTAGGGAAGCCACACCCACGGTTGATACAAATTGAGTCCCATTGGCCTAAGGATGCTTCAGACCAAATTCAGTCAAAATCTACTTGGCTGTTCAGGACTAGTAGCATTTTAAAGGAAAAGTTGATGGACGCTGCAGTATGGCATAAGCTCACCATGGTCCTTCGAACCAGGTGAGTAAAAACACTTTCTTCGATTTTTTATTTAAGCAAATAAAATCCCAGTTTCATTACATTCATCTCTTTCCATTTTGTCACCAATAGAGTTCAATAACCAGTATTTTATACTGACAAATGAGAATGAACATTTAGAAGTTGCATGTAAATTTTCTGCATTGAATAATAACTTGGCTTTTAAATTTGTGAAAATTGTTATACATAATTATGTTATATACACCATACAATACTTTTCTCCTATGAGTCAACATACCTGGTACCAACTGCCCAGAGTCACACAGCGAGGGGTCGGACGGACACATATCCCCTGATACTTAGCAGCAGATGGCCGCCCCAGAGACATGGCAAGCAAGGCAAGAAACTCATTCTCTGTCACAAACAGGTTGCGGCCCCAGTTGAGGAGCAGGAAGTAGCGGAGAAGGTAAACTGAAAAGCCTGTTTTCCTCCCGTAACGTTCAAACCATTTACTCTCTGACCCGGTCCCTGGCAAAAAAACAGAAGCTGTTGATCAGATCAGGTCTATATATATTTAACTTATTTGTTTTGTTATTTACTTAAAGCTTTATAATTTATGACAAGTATGCATTTACTATACATATTAAAACTGGAAGAAAGGAAAAAGGAAATAATCATTGTCATTAAACAAGAGGCCCAGGGGCCTTAATAGCTCACCTGGTATTTTATTTTTCAATTTAAAACCTGCTGAGTACCATTCAGGTTTATCAAAGGAGTATAAGAAACAAAGTTGCAGGAAGAACTACATATAAATCTGTTTTGGTAGGAAAGACAACAAGAAAATGAGTTTCCATGTTATGTCCCAATTTTCCTCTACCGGGTATTTCTCCTATTGGGCCTCACATACACCTTTTTATACAAATTTAACAAAAAAAATGTTTTCCCCTAAGCTCCTCTGCCCCTGGGGGGGNGGGGGGGGTTGCACATCTTCCATTTATAAATATTAAATTCCCTTTGCCGAAAGATTCTCTAGAACAACTTTTGGTTAAAATCCCTTCAACAGTACAGAAGGAGAAGGGTCTTTAATGTTTTCCTCTACTTCCCCTAATTGGCCCCACCCATCTGCCCCAAAGAAGGAGGTCCACACACCTCAGTTTATACAAAATTGATTCTTTTGTCCCTAAGCAGCTTCAGACTGCATTTGGTGTATATCACTTCACTTTATACAAACTTGAGGCTCCTTTGTCCAAAGATGATATAGAACAAATTTGGTCAAAAACCCTAAATTGGTTGAGAAAAAGATTGTTTTTAAAGATTTACCTATTTTCCCCCATTTGGCCCCGCTCCGCTGCCCCCAGGGGGGCCATACCCACTGTTTATAAAAAAAATGAGAATCCATTGGCCAATGATGCTCCAGATTTAGTCAAAATCCTTTTATCGGTACAAAAGGAGAAGGATCTTTAATGTATTCCTCTATTTCCCCTATTGGGCCCCGCCCCCAGAGAGGCCACACCTTCCGTTTATACAAACTTAAGAATCCTTCGTCCAAAGATACTCTAGAACAAAGGACTATGTATGGTTTGGGCCTGTTTTAGCCCCCAAATGCATCAAAATTCAAAACTGTTAAATGAACTTTGAAATTACTGTTTCTTTAATTTCGAATACTTCCCAAATACTATTATGAAAATATTTATGTATATTTCTATTTATTGTTGCCATGGTAACAAGTTCAAATTTGCATAAATAAGACAAATTTGAATATTCAGTGAATATTGTGATATTTTGCATAGTTTTACTCCTAGAAACTATAGAGTGCATGCTTGAACAAACTTAATATCAAAGGATAATGTGTAGGCGCCTGTAATACATCTTTAGGAGAAATATAAAGTTTGTTCAAGAGTGCGCTCTATGGTAGCTAAAAGAAAAACTAGGTGAAAACCTGTCAAAATTGACTGAATAATCAAATTTCAATAATTTATGCAAATATGACCTGCTTATCATGGCAGCATTAATTGAAAACACAAATAAATGTTTACATAATTGTACTGAAGAAGTATTCAAAATTAAAGAAACAGTCGTTTGAAGTTCTGTTGCAGATTTATAATTTTGATGGATTTGGGGGCCAAAAACGGCCCAAACCATACATAGTCCTTTGTCAAAGTCCTTCTATTGCTTGAGAAGAAGATTTTTAAAGATTTACCTATTTTCCCCCTATTTGGCCACGCCCCCCTGCCCCCAGGGGGACCATACCCTCCTTTATACAAAACTGAGAACCCTTTGGCCAATGATGCTCCAGACCAAATTTGATTAAAATCCTCTTGAACTGTTAAGGACTAGTAGCGTTTTTAAGGAAAAAGTTGACGGACGACAGACGACAGGCGCTGCGCTATGTATGGCATAAGCTCACTTGGCCCTTCGGGCCAGGTGAGCTAAAAATGTATTTCTATTTATTTGTACACTCATACATAAAAAGAAACATTTCTTCTCGCATTTCCTACACCTATGCAAATGAAATTGTCCTCTAATATACCTTTGATATTGTAAGTATAGAAGCCATCACCTCCTACATACATCTTAACTTTTTTCATTTTGCTTTAAGGTTTAAAAATGCCTTAATTATAATGTTCCTATGTTTCGATTAACACAAATAAATTTTGTGTATTCGTTTTTTATATTATTTTTATTACAATAAATGAGAATTTTCTTTCTTCTCTATTTACATTTCTATGAACATTTAGTTGATAGATCATTTGAAGGTAAAAGGATCTTAAATATGTTTTAAGTAATTGAAGTTTATTATTTGCGAAGGTGTGGCTGTAGAATAAAATTTTCAACTCAATGCTGATAAAATAATCTTTAGAAGACAAATGTACTTCTCCTGAAGGCATTGTTATCAGAGCTATCAGCCTCTATGTATCCTAGGCTAAAAACCGAAAGTTCATGTGTCAGATAACAAGCCAGACCCTGACCTGGTGCTCCTTAAATTGATTTCTAAATCATCATAATTGTTTTATATACCTTCTAATGTAGAGCTCTAAAGTTCAAGATATTTTATAAAACGTTCAAAGCAATTAAAAATATAAATTTATAAATAAGTTGTTTTTCTAATCACAACAATACTGCTTCTTAAGGCCTTTCACTGCTATAAAGCTGCTCAGGAGAATCTGAAGAGCTGTATATAGCAGTAAAAGGCCTCAATAATCAGTCTTTTTGTGATTTTTAAAGTTTTGTATCATTTTCCTGTCATAGTGACTTCAATCCAATTCTTGTATGTTATATCTACATGTGATATATCAAATAAGTCTTTCTGTAATTGTTAAAGTTTTGTTTCATTTTCCTGACACATGGACTTCAATCCAATTGTTTGCATTTATAGATACATGTGGTATATCAACATCATAACACATAGCACCTTACTCTAACAACACAGAATTAACTATTTCACACTGCTCTTACTTTGTACCTTACTCTAGTCAACACAGAATTAACTATTTCACATTGCTCTTACTGTGTACCTTACTCAAGTCAACACAGAATTAATTATTTCACATTGCTCTTACTTTGAACCTTACTCTAGTCAACACAGAATTAAATATTTCAGACTGCCCTTACTTTGTACCTTACTATAGTCAACCCAGAATTAAATATTTCACACTGCTCTTACTTTGTACCTTACTCTAGTCAATACAGAAAACATGTAAGAAGAGAGCCCAAATTCCCCCTAGCTCGAAGCTAGAAGGCGAATTAAATATTTCATACTGCCCTTACTTTGTACCTTACTATAGTCAACACAGAATTAAATATTTCACACTGCCCTTACTTTGAACCTTACTCTAGTCAACACAGAATTAAATATTTCACACTGCCCTTACTTTGTACCTTACTCTAGTCAACACAGAATTAAATATTTCACACTGCTTTTACTTTGTACCTTACTCTAATCAACACAGAATTAAATATTTCTCACTGCTCTTACTTCGCTCCATGTGGGACATTATGTAGTGGAAATGTTTGAGGTTCCAGAATATCTTGTCAGGTTGTATGCGGTGTATTGAAGGAATGTTGCTATCTTCTACTGCCAGAACCTACAGGTAGAATGTCAAATTAAGAGATGTAGCAATAATAGGCAGGGTTCCAATCACAACACAGCTCAGGCGTCACCACTTAGTGGGGTTTTATTGGCCGACTAGTTTCGACTCTTAAAACAAGTCTTCATCAGGTCCTTGATACCAATCGCCCTGCATACCTTCTGGTATCCACTCTCGTAGTGAAGCGCCCCACTGATCAACCCATCTATACAACCATAAGATGTTGGCTCTACATTTTTTTTGTTTTGAGGACTCTAAAATATTAGTTTCACTTACTTCACATGAACTTTTAATGTCACCTCTGTGACAGAAGCAGTTCTAAATTTTCTGGACTCTTACACAACAAAAACAACTGTTTGTGATAGATACACAGCTGTTAGAGAAAAGCATAGCTCACCTTTTGGTGATAAATGCTGTTATATAGCAAATACCAATAGAAACAAATGTACAGTAAAACCTTGATATAATGCCCATGGCTGTCATTTCATTTGCCATGTCACTTACCACCAATATATTTTCAGGTCCCTTAATTATGTTTTTCTTCAGAATTCTTTATACCTTTCCCTCAATTTATTGCCAAACCCCTTTATAATCCCAACATGTCTTTGAACAAATGATGGCAATATAACAAGGTTTTGCTGTACCTTAACATGTAAGAAGAGATGACCAGCCAACATGAAATAGTCTACAGCGTATTGATTATGGTGACCAATCCAACACTACACAAAAACACTTGGGCAAAAACTTTAACAACGTCCAACTACCTAGTTTTGGCCCCTAAAATAATGAAAATATAATTCAGAACAATGCTAACACTCCATATAAATACTCCAACCTTATAATAGGCAACAGCCTATTGATGGTGGTGATCTATCACTACACAAACAAAAATGCCCAAAAACTTTAACCTAAAGCCTCAAAAACTTTAACCAAGTCCAATTAAGCTGTTTATGGCACTAAAATATGAAAAAATGGTTCAGCACATTGCTTACACCCGATATAAATGCCTTAACCTCATAATAGACAACTGTGTATAGTGTCATGATCCAACACTGTCTTGAAAAAACTTGCCTAAAAATTAAACCTAAGAAGGTGGGACACCGAAGCCGATGACGACACTGGGGTGACTACATTAGCCCCCATATTCTCTGAATAGGCGAGCTAAAAAATCTCTTCAATTTTACTTAAAGCTCATAAACAAAATAAACTCAGTTTTTACAATAGAAAGTTTGGAATATAAATTAAATTTGAACTCATAGCTACAAATGTCGAGAAAACGAAAGCAAATATAAATTCAACTGGCAAAACATTCATAAATCCTGAGAAAATTGGAGTCAGAACATCAAGCTAGAAACTTACTCCTGCTGTCCTCATGGGTTCCCAAGGACTTCGGCCATACTCCTCCACCATGCTCTCATGTCGCTGAAGAACAATTCTGTACACATGAGCCCTGAGTGGGGCCAAGGCAACCTCCGCACATGGCTGACCTTCACTCAAGTCCTCTACAACCGCACGATGCCAGTAAAAGTTGTTGTGCATGCCCATCACCCTAGCAACAAAGTGACCTTCTCGGATACCCTTCTCCAGAATCTGTGATAGGTGTCCCGTCTTACTTGGCTTCAGTGGCGGTACTCCTAGGTTGTAGAAGTTACGACTGTGGACTACTGCTCCGCGAAATCCCATATTGTGTCTCTGAGGAGGAAGCACACATGTACATGTCGTATACGTAGATGACTATATTTTGAATCTAATACTAAGCCAGTCTCAGTGGTCAAAATATTTATAATATTCACATGTGTGTTGTGTATGTGTTGTGATCATGAGTTTAAAATGGACACCTACTGATTGCTCTTCTTAACATATGAGTATCACAAAGATATGCTGGATTCAACATTTACTGATTTTACGGGTATGATCCGAACAGACCACCAACCTATATTATACTATCTAGTATCTATATCTGTGGTTAACAATTCTTCACTCTGATCTTTCTGAACTGTATGTTATAATTTATACATTATCTATTGTTGTACCTGTCTGTAATATTTTTTATCAATATCCGAGTTAACAGGTGGCAGAAAAAGGGCCAATCATCCTGTAGGTAGGGAAAGCTGATAGTAAATCTACACTTGATAACAAGTATGTTTATGAATATAACCTTTTTACAATCAGTACATAAGGTCTTAAGTCATTAGGGCTAGTAAAAGGTCAATTAAATATATGTTTAAAGAAATGGCATAAAATAAATATTAATGTGAGGTGAGAGAAAAGAGTAATTCACTCCCATTGGGGTGGGATGTGGGATCTCCCTAACAACTTAATTCTAGTTGACTCCTACGATACACATGCAGTGGGTAACAGCAGGTGTATTCTTTTCCCAATCCCCCACCTGCAGGGGATCATAAAAGTGAGGACACAAAAACTAATTGCAGGACAAAACAGCTGTAAAAATAGAGACTAGGTTTAAATCACCCATTACACCATTCTGTGACTTTTAGGACAGATATTTCAGTACTGGAGAAATTTGTTCCTATGGGAATTACTCACATTTGAAACCTCACTTTATGTCTTAGTAATGAGAGTCGTCAAAATGTTGGAAAAGATCTTCAGAACTCGCCTGAAAAATCCTACAAAAATCTCTGACCATCTACTACACCTACCATTTCCTGAGCAAAGACTGGGTGGGTCTCTGGTACCGTGTGATCTCTGATCCAGTCAGCCACACCTTCTATACCGCGACCTTTGATCTCTAGCTTTTGTTGTAGCCCACCTTTGTGTATGTATTGACCAGTAAAATCATTACCACCAACTATACTCAGCTCCACCAACAAGTCATGTCTGGGCAGCTACAAATATATATATCAATGTTGATGAAGACACATGTCATCTCAAAAAATAGAGAGTGACCACAATATCAAGATAAAGTAATGATGTCAATATTCATCTGCACTACCATAAAAACGTATATAACTTATATAACTTATATAATATATATAACTTATGCACAAAATTTATGCAGAAAATGCTGTAAAAAGACAACTCGTACACGATTAAACCTCAAGACATTTTGTTCAAAATGTCCCAAAAATTAATCTGGGGCAGACATCTTCTTGCAAACTTAAATTATACGAAGAAATTATCATTCAAAAAGATCTAAAAAGTTAGAAAAATTGATACCAATGCAAGATCAAAAACTTATTTAAATATACTTCATTGTGGAAGTCACTGTATTATCAATGGGAATGGGTACTCAACACTGGGCAGGGGAGGTTAGCAAATAGGAAACAGGTGTAATTTCTTTTTAATTTTAGCTTTTCACATGGACACTTACTCCCAGAATGGCCATGACCCTGTCAGTTGTGATAACCCCGACCATGAGGCGTTCTGGTTTGATGGGCATGTCACATACTGCTCCCAATTGGAGGTCACCCATCAGGTCAAACTGTGTCCTAGGGATGAAGGTACAGTCTCTGAATATACAAAAGTCGGAATCGTTACTGAATACTGCGTACGCTTTCTCACGCTGGTGCAGTGCCTGAGCTATGACACAGTCAGCTTCCCCTGCCGGATCCTGATAAACCTCACAATCACACTGCCTAAGGGTATGTTTAAACTGCTCTTCCTGTAATGTTGCCCTCACATTTTCCTGTAGTTCTGTAATGGGCATGAATCCACAGCACACACTCATAATGTCTCTAATCTTTCCCAATTCACGATGGTGCCTTTCAATCCAAGTGTCCAGTTTCTCACGAGTGGTCTCTGTTGATGCTCCCCTCGCACCGTCAACAAAGAACACTAACTGGATACCTAAAGCCTTGAGGTGCTGGATCAGTTTCTTCAGATAGACATCCAGTGAGGCGTACTCACCCCCCAGTATCCACAGGTAATCGTTGTGTTGGTGGTGACATAATGAAAACCAGAACTGTTCCATAACAAACAACTCAAAGGAGTAATAGTCCACCAGTATTTCTATGCCACCTCGTTCTCGAGCCACCTGTATGAGGTCAACTTCGTGTACACAGGCATTTCTCTGACGCATACAGGCGGACAACAGACCCCTCACACCCATCCTGGTGCTATGTCTACAGCTATGCTACAGGAGTTAGTGAGGAACCATTACAAAGCCTGGAAAACTTTATACAAATGCTGCCGACTGTGATAAAGTCAGAATTTTGGAATGGTGTTGAGGCATTCTCACAGATGTACAACCTTAAATGAAAAGAAGATTCATCTCAATGCGTAATATATATATTTATTTACATATTTATCTTCTCATACAAGTATAGATTTATTCTATAGATTTCGTTACGACTGCCAAAAATTTAACGAAGCATCACAAGCTAAAGCTTTGAAAATTCTCTTCTGAAAAGACAACCATACTTTGCAGGACTTTAATGAAAACAAAATAAAGATGAAATAAATGAAATATAATTGCAATTAACAATAGATTTGTGAGTGTTCAAAATCAGCTAAGCGAGTCCAGGATCAAACATTGGTCTGTAGATTGTTATGCTATCGCTATCTAGCCGATTACGCCCAACTATGCTAGTTATGCAAAATGAAATCAAGGGGAGGGTTTCAGTATATTCGAGGTGTGTTGTCCATATGTTTATTAGTATGTGAGGCAAGTGAGAAGCAGAAACATATAGTCTGTTTATGTTACAAGAGTTATGTCCCTTAATGCTGTATTGCACTGATAGAATGGAGCAAGTGTGCGATGCATTGCGTTTAATACCAGACTACAGAATAGCCCGAGTTTCGTCTGGCCGTGACACCAGACTTCGACATTTTGACAGATAAAAGATGTCAGACATCTAGCTATCTATCAAAATGTCTACGTCTGATGTCAGGGCTAGAGGAAACTTGGGCTGAGTAAAGAAAATCAAGTACCAGATTTAATGGCATTGTGGAATTAATGTTTCTATAAAAACTAACACAAAAACATATTTAGCATTGTTCATAATGACCGTATGCACTTGTTTAATTAACCTTAATACAGGAACATGGCTAGAATCCAATTAGTCTGAAATGTTACCTTATAAAGATATTTCCTCAAAAGGGACAGTCCTTCTATATAAGTGTAACAGGAAAGAGAATAGTGTGCTACCACCGGGGATCAAACCTTCGATCTCCAGGTTCCTAGTTGGCCGCTCTACCACTGAGCTAAAGGGAAATTCCCCCTAGCTCGAAGCTAGAAGGCGACCTTAATCCTATGTACAATTGAACCCTGCCACACTACTCACGGCTTTTTAAATGTGTTCGCCCTCGAACACCACAACCCAGGTTCTAACTCCCTGTCACTACAGAGAGTTCCACAGACACCATTTGTAACAGGAAAGAGAATAGTGTGATTCCCCTGGGGATTGAACCCTCGATCTCCAGGTTCCTAGTCGGATGCTCTACTACTGAGCTAAAGGAAAATTCCCTCTAGCTCAAAGCTAGAAGGCCACTTTAATCCTATGTACAATTGAACCCTGCCACACAAGGATGGTACTCTATCTGTTTATCTCCCCTTTGCAATATCATCTTATTTAAGGTATTTCATACAGCGTCATGTCAGTGTATATGGTGTGGGAAGGGCTCCTCAAACTTTTCCTCAAAATGAAATAAAATATAAAAGAGTTGCTTGGTATACCCAGAGACGTGTATAACACATGACAACAATGTCAATACTCAATAATGAACTTTGCAGAAATTATTTGCCGAAAATATTTTCGATTTTGTCTGAAAAGTATTTTTGAATGCAGAATTTCAGTGGCGAAAACTTGCATTGAATAATACAATAGTATAATTCATGATACACTTACCTGTACATGCATTGCTGAAGTATCGGTGTAATCACACTTATCGAGAAAAATGTAAGAAAATGCTTCCCATTTCAGCTGCATTTGGCCATTACAACGTATAACACACCGACATGACGCTGTTTGAAATACATTAACTATGTTTTTGCTATCATTACAGTCATTTACATATATAGGGAATGCTGCAGACGTTAAAACAACATCGTATAATATGTGATGATAATCGTTGCTGCAATGTAAATGTACATCGATGCAGATGCGGACGGATATATATAACTACATTCTGTATATAACGCCTATTCGGCTTTTTTGGCTGCTTCATCATAGGTTTTTGGGTCGATTTCTCCAAAAAAAGTGTCATTCTGTTAAACGTTTATTCTGCAGGCCCCAGGTGCCATACTGGTTTACCTATATTTGGGATGAAGGCATTGAAGCATACCCACCGTTAAAACAGTCCGACAGTTGCAGTAGCCTAATGAAACAAACCGGAAGTTACTAATAGCTCTCAAGGTGGTACTAATACGAGCCCGGTCTATTCTGTATCCACCAATTCCGAAATCTCACTGGTCAGTGTTTTTCTAGAAAACAAATTAATCATTATCTGATAAGGAAGGATCTCGTGACAGTTTGGTCTATTTACAGAGAAACTATTTAATTGTTATGAAGCTTAACAAAAAGCGAGCCCCTCAGAAATGGGAGAAAATCCTCTTCTTGAGTATGTTGGAAAGTAGGTTGTTTACATTGTACTTCTCACATTTGTATAATTTTGTTAAGTATAATTGTTCATGATTTAGAGACAGGGCTCTGTTACTTTCTGTGTTTTTCATCCTTATTTAGGGTAGGGCTTTTCGTTCAGTGTAGGACTCCTGGCTCGCTTTTGTTTTTAAACAAAAGCGGCAAAGATTGACAAAAGCCCCATTCATGAATTCGGAACTTCGGAAAGCCATAAACCACAAAAAAGCAATGTGGAGAAAATTTAACAAGTGCTTAACTGATACAAACTGGCATCTTTTCAGAAAGCAAAGAAATAAGGTCACCAAAATCAAAAGAAAATCAATTAGGCGGTATTTCATGGAAAGACGTGAGGGAGGTCGGGATCGAAGGATTTCTGGCCCACCATCAGACCCTTCCTGACAAATAAAGGCCACATTATACAGGGAAATGTTCAGCTACAAGAAAACCACACATATACTAGTAACATGTACAAATGAAGTGTGTACTATCTTTAACAATTATTTTGTAAACATTGCAAATGACATTGGAAGAAATGCTCCCCCTCCTGGGCCCAGTCATCCAAGGTTTATTGCAATAAACCAAAATTCACTAAAACCCACAGATCCTCTCTGTTTCGGACCAGTTAAAGAAACCGATGTTGCAAGGTACTTGAAGATGATTGATCCCAAGAAGGCGACTGGAGTAGACAACATTTCACCAAAGATATTGCACCTTACTAAAGGTGAAGTTTTAAATCCAACCACTTACTTCTCTGATCAATAGGTCTCTTGCAGAGGGATCCTTCCATGATCAATTAAAATTGGTCAGTCTATTAGAAAAAGGATTCCCTCTGCATGGGAAACTATAGACCAGTAAGTATTTTACCTGCCATGTCAAAACTGTTTGAGAGAGCCATATCAGAACAGTTGAATGGTTTCTTCCAGACAGTTTTCCATCCAGGTCTCTCTGCTTTTCGAGGGGGTACAGTTGTCAATCAGCTTCATTATTTATAACAGAGGAATGGCGGCGTGCCTTGGATAGAAATGACTTGGAGCCATACTTATGGACCTATCCAAGGCATTCGACTGCCTGCCGCACTGTATCATCCTCGAGAAGCTGAGAGCGTATGGTCTCTATGAACACGCCTTACAACTGATAAACAGCGATCTATCACACAGAAAGCAGTGTGTGAGAACAGGTAACTGTTCTAGTACATATGAATACACTGTAAAGGGTGTACCCCAAGGTTCTATCCTGGGGCCCCTACTTTTTAATGTGTTCATAAATGACATTTTTTACACCATTAATGATGCAACATTACTAAATTATGCAGACGACAATACTTTATCATATGCAGATTCTTGTTACCAGAAAATGATAGAAGTTTTAGAAAGGGAAAGTTTAAATTTAAAAAATTGGTTTGATGTAAATCAGATGCAAGCAAACCCAAAAAAATTTAAGGCCCTAGCTATTGGCAAACAAACTTTTGAACAAAAACCCATTTTTTTTTTTACATTTGCGACACTTGTATTCCGTGTGAGGAATCAGTAAAACTACTTGGAGTCGAAATTGACTACCTCCTAAATTTTTCTCAACATATAACAAATATCTGCATGAAGGCATCAGGACAGATAAATGTATTAAAACGCATCGGGCAACATCTCACTTTTAAAGGACGGAAGGCAATTTATAACTCTTTTATACTTTCAATTTTTAACTTCTGTCCCTTAGTGTGGCATTTCTGTAATAAAGGTTGCGCTGACAACATTGAAAAAGTAACTATAGGGCCCTGAAATTTATTTACCAGGATTTTGACTCAAGTTATGAGGTCCTTTTAAGAAAGTCTCAGACAAGCATGCTACATGTGGAGAGACTAAGGAAAATAGCCATTGAACCTTTTAAGAATGTACATATGTGATTATAGTATGAAGCTAGCTGCTGCTCCTGCTTTTGTGCTTTATTATGTAGCTTGTGTACTAAAGTATGCTTTATGTATCTTAAAATTTTAAGTTTTTTTTTTATTTAAAAATTAAAAAAAAAAAATGATATATTATCAGCCTGTGATTCGTTTCTAAATGTATCTGTAATTATGTTGAATACATGACCTTTTATAATAAAATTAAGAATAACTAATCCTGAGTTACTGGGGTGCAGGTCGAGCATACCATGCTGGTAGGGGGCTCCCCAACCCGGAGCTGACCATGTACCACCGTACTATCTTTTCTCAAGTTCTATTATATCTTTCCTTCATCTCAAAACAAACTATAAGCTAATGTGATAAAGTAATGAATAAATTCAATTTGATAAATGTAACCTGCCACTTTTACCGCATTAATATTTTTATTATTCTTATTTATTTAAAATTAAATGTTTTTATTGGATGCTTCCTCTCTATTTGTATCTTTTACAGCATGAACATATCTTGTTTAATTAATGAAACCCTGTTTTATGTATCTTTTATTTGTTATGTCGATTGTAAATGTTCACTTAACGAGCTTGTGTTTATCTTTGTAATCATATCGGACTTGACTTGATCAGCTGCTACGATACCGGTGCTGAAATCTGTGTGTTTACACTTTTGAGACACCGGAAGTGGGTGATAGTAATAACAGGAATAGGTTCACGCTCCTCACTCGCATGCTTTTAGATGGTGAGGCTGGGTTCGAGATTAACAGTTGGCCACTCATCTTCGAGGCTATTTGGTGGGAGGAGCAGGGGGTATAAAACAGCGGGTCCGGGCTAGGATCAGTGTCTTGACAGGGTCGGTGAGCCGACCCGCTTCTCCTGATGAGGAGAACCTTCTCGCCTCATGCGCTGTTAACAGTGGTTCGCTGTAGATATATAGGGAGCTAGGAGCACGTGGTCGTAGTATACTGGTAGTATACTGTTAGGTAGGATAGGCCATTACTCTGTATACGTAAGGGATTGAGTTTCTTAACATTAGCTGTCATTATTTGGCACTAATGCTATGCTTTGTATTTGTTAAACTTGTTATACATATTCATTCCGTCTTGTTAATACACAGTTACCTGTATATTGAAACACCTTGTTGAGTTATTGAATCAATTGCTTGTATTACCACTACATCCAGTGTTCGAACCTGTAGTGAAAACAGGTCTGTAACCTGACGAAAGAGGCGAGGTCTAGAGAGGACTGCAGGGGAAGTTGTCGACTCGTTACCATAACCAAAAACTATACGATCACGAAACGGATTTAACGGAGTGACAACGGATGCAAACCCTCTCCGGACCTCCCCCTATTACAAGTATAAATTCAGGCCCTCATCATCTAGTACAGGTGTGATTAGTCCGAATTATTCTGACGTTTTATCGACTTTTTTCATATCGGTCTGTCGTTGATTAACGTCAGAACTCCGGCCCTCTATAATATGAGGGAAATATGCGACCCGTGCCCGGAGCGCACTTCAAACTGATATTTTAGAAACAAATCGTCACTTTCACACACATGTCGCACATGGATCGAAAGATCTCTTCTTTATGCACAAGATGTAACGGTGCTGCATTATGGTGGTATCATTTATATTTGATTGTAACGGTGTTACAGTGCAACGGTGTTGCATTATGGTGGTATCATTTATATTTGATTGTAACAGTCTTACAGTGCATTATGGTGGTATCGTTTATATTTGATTGTAACGGTGTGACAGTGCAACAGTGTTGCATTATGGTGGTATAATTTACATTTTGTATATGTGAATGTAACAGTGTTACAGTGCAACAGTGTTGCATTCTGGTGGTATCATTTATAGGTGAATGTAACGATGTTGCATTATGGTGGTATCATTTATAGGTGATTGTAACGGTGTTGCATTATGATGGTATCATTTATATGTGAATATGCCAGTGTTGCATTATGGTGGTATCATTTATATTTGATTTTAGCAGTGTTACATTGCAACGGTGTTGTATATTGGTGGTATCATTTGTATTTGATTGTAACGGTGTTACAGTGCAACGGTGTTGCATGATGGTGGTATCATTTATATTTGATTGTAACGGTGTTACAGTGCAACGGTGTTGCATTATGGTGGTATCATTTATAGGAGAGTGTAACGGTGTTGCATTATGGTGGTATCATTTATATTTGGTTGTAACAGTGTTACAGTGCATTATGGGGGTATAATTTATATTTGATTGTAATGGTGTTACAGTGCAACGGTGTTGCATTATGATGGTATCATTTATATGTGAATATGCCAGTGTTGCATTATGGTGGTATCATTTATAGGAGAGTGTAACGGTGTTGCATTATGGTGGTATCATTTATAGGTGATTGTAACGGTGTTGCATTATGGTGGTATCATTTATATTTGATTGTAGCAGTGTTACATTGCAACGGTGTTGTATAATGGTGGTATCATTTGTATTTGATTGTAACGGTGTTACAGTGCAACGGTGTTGCATACTTTGGTTTATCAGTTAACTGATCATACATATACAGGGATTATTGTACAATATTTACAGATGGTGAAGACAACGCTCCCAAAGAAGTTGAGTCAGACAACTATGCCTTCACCCAACAAAGTGACAAGAAAGAAATAGACTGGTAACAAAAGGAAAAGGAGGTGAAGGGTTTCCCCATTCACCTACATCCTCATGATCAAGTTCAGATGAGGATGATAGCACAGATTCCAGCAGCAGCAGTAGTTACATTGACTCTGACTCTGAAAGGGATTCTGATAATGAGCCAAATCCCTGTTCTCCTGGTCTATTGTCATGTCCAATCGCTAGTCAAGTAGATACAAAAATAAAAAAACAAAATATGGCAAAACATATATGTTGATTTTGCAAAATTGTTGCCAAGCCAAAAGTTACGCAATGGAAACACTGCATTTCAAATTCAGCTCCAGAGTGCTAACCGGTCACAATTTCGGGTCACCAGGACCAAACAAAGGCCAGCACTTAATACAATTGAGCAATGGAAAACTGCTTTCATAAGATTTGTCGCCATTTATTCAGGAAAAAAAAAAAAAAAAAAAAGATCCTAAAGAAATCCCACTGGTGTTAAAGCATGGGGAAGTAGTTCGCGACATGGCGGCTAGGAGAACAGGTACAACATGACTGGATTATGTCCAGTAAGTTAGAAGGAATGTGGAGGTCAGGTCCATACCTTGGGGTTTTTTCCATACTGAGAATTGGGTAATGGCAAACACTCCAAAGCAGCATATAGCCATCACCAGAATGATCGGTCCTTTCGGGACCTACCCGGGGGGTTCAGAGCAAAGCATAGACAAATAGCCATCGGTCATTGCTTCGTGTTGCACATTAGAGGGAAATGTACAGTACAATCCTGTCCATTCCAACACACATGTTTTCAGTGTGGCCAGTCCCATTCAGTACTCAGCTGCTCACCAGGCAGCACATTAAGGAAAAACAACGTTAAACCCTACCACAAACATCAAACCAAAAACCAGCAGGCATCAAAACAAAACTAGTGTCCCCACCACACTTGTTACACCTGTGCAGGTAGACATTCTAAAGCTATTTCTAAAAGGTTATATGATAAAGAGCTTTCAGAAGTGTTGGTAGCTGGGTTTTCAGAGAGTAATTTAGTTTCTGCTTTTCAGAATGAGGAACTGGTATCACAAAAATTGAACAAGGAAATTTCATCGTGGAGGATAGTGGGTCCTTTCCATAACCCACCTTTTTAGTTCATGCAATGTTCCCCAATTGGTTTATTACCAAAAAATAAAAAATGAAAAAAAAATAGGTCAAGGTTGTTTGCTAGCTAAAACAGATATAGCTAGCTTCAGCATTTAGGATCGTTCCTATACATCCCATGGAGCATAAGCTGCTAGGAATATATTTTTAGGGATTATGCCTTTTTGATAAATGTTTGTCCATGGGTTGCTCAATTTCCTGTTCTATTTTTGAAAAAGTCAGTACAGCTCTCCAATGGATTGCATGCATATGTACAAGAAAATCCATATTCTTAGATGAGACCTGGTAGGATTCTGCCAAACTCCAAATGTATACAGATCCATCTGTATCGTTAGACTATGGGGCAGTATATATTCGGAATATACTGGTTTTATGGAAAATGGTTTGAGTGTGGGTAATTAGAACAACATAGTATAACTCTTAAAGAGTTGTTTCCAATAATCTTGGCCATGGAGATGTGGGGGGAAAAGTTATCAAACAAATGCATGTTGTTTCATTCGAATAACAAGGCTGTTGTTCATATAATCAAGAAAATGTCTTCAAAGTATCATTCCATTATGTTCCTGGTTAGGAGATTGATCTGGTGTGTATGCTACACAACGTTATGTTCAAAGCTGAACACAATCCTGGTAGGCTAAACGTTTTACCTGATTTGCTATCACGGTTCAGGGCACTAGCCAAAGACATGGAAAAGTTACCTACCTGGGTCCCATACCAGTTGCTACATATTTGAAAGCAAAATTTATGTTTTGAAATCATGCTTGTTCGACTGTCTGAGACAGCATACTGTAATTAGGTGGTGTCAGGTTGGACAAGGTTGACATGTTAAGGGTCTGGATAGCCATTACCCAATGCTCAAAATTATGAACACTAATAACTGTTTATAGCATCATTGGAAGTGACTGTCTGAGGCGGCACGGAACATTGTTGCAACACATTGTATTCAATTTAAATGTACATTTAAGAATGAAATTGTGGATTAACTGTCTGAGGCGGTATAAAGCATTTCATTGTGTTAATGTCATGCACAGCATTATATGTGATGGACAAAGTTGATCCTAATTTGTTGTACCTTTCCGAAGGTAAAATATGTAACATTGCTCAGTATTCCCAAAGTTCAAGGGTGACAATTGGCCTGGAAAACTTTATGAATGACTGTCTGAGGCAGCACGAAACAAGTTTATCTGGTAATGAGTAAAATTGTTACAGATATTATTATTTTTCCTTCATTTTTCCTATACTTATGTTGGCATTTAA
The DNA here is from genome assembly GCF_002113885.1 of Mizuhopecten yessoensis. NCBI lineage: Eukaryota > Metazoa > Mollusca > Bivalvia > Pectinida > Pectinidae > Mizuhopecten > Mizuhopecten yessoensis. The sequence goes on along the minus strand of NW_018407710.1, from coordinate 146,479 downwards.
AAGACATGTTATTTATATATACATATACATACATCCATGTAATTTTTGTTTAACATATAGAGTGTGACATGGTTATACCTATATATTATATTGTGACTTGACTGTCTGAGGCAGCATGAAGCAGTATGATACATGTATAACACTTATCAGATAAAGGTGTCTGCTGGTAGCAGACTTAAACAACATGGAGAAGTGTTTTTTCTGATAGCTTGGTTAACGTTGGAATCATAACAAGGCAAGTTTCTGTCTGTGACAGCTGCCAGTAACTGTCAGAAATGCTAATAAGCATATGGTGCCATGTCTTTTTCTGATTGTTTGATATATCTTATATGCTTTTGTAAATAGTGAAACAATATTTTGCATGGTGCGATATTGGTATATTATAACATACACAGGTTTCTCTGGAGTGGGGCACTTGAACAGAAATATGGTAATATTTNACGATAATATAATTGTATTTATGCAATGCATAAAGTAATTTATATTATCTGGTTAGTATATGATATTTTTATTTGTTATATTTTGAGGGTTCCGGATGGAGGATAACTTTCCGTTTTTGAAACTAGTCCATCCCTATAGAAGTAGTCACGTGATTTTTTGGTGTACTAAAGTCACGTGACCTGTGCAGAATATTTTTCCATGCTGAGATTTTGAAAAATCTCCTTAAAAATCAGCTACCCTCCTCCTCCCCTAATTTGTATCCACCTTTATGTACTATTGTGTAAAAATGTCATTGTTGCACATCTTTGTTTTAAATTTTGTTTCATTTGTTGTACATCTTTTAATTACAAATGGTGCGTTTATTTTGAAGCAAGAATAAACGAAAAAATGAAAAAAAATAAACGGTAAGGGTCCACCAGTGAAAAGTTCTTTCATATTTGTTATCCATGACACAAAAAACGTGACGAGTTTAGGTACTGCACTTTCCGTCATAATACACAGCACTTTTCTCTAACCGGGTGTCAACCCTGGCCTTTCCGAGGCGTGCTCAAGAATCATCATCCCTGGACTTCTACGTGCACTGCTGATAACTTTCTCTATGTAGAATCGCCTAAGTTAAATTATAGCTCATTCGCAAATTAAACAACTGTTTACTCAGTATTTTATCAACAATGTCACTCAAGCCGGATGAAGCGGCCGTGGGAAAATGTTCAAGTGAATTAGTTTCGAGATCTCCGAAATGACGTTGCGATGCTATGTCATATTACTACACTAAATTTATGAATGAATAAAAATAGTTCGTAATTTAAATGATGTTTTTGGTTTTCCTTCCCATTGGTAGTGATTTGGAATTAAAGGGATTGAATCTGGATTTTTCCAGCGTTCGTGCAAGTATGAACGGGTACAAATTTACGGCCGCACATGTGGTGTGTAAGCAAATTTTTCCCCGTTCATACTTGCATTAACAATGGAAAAATCCAGATTCAATCCCAATATGGTTTGTGTATAAGGTAAAACTGTATACGTTATATAAAGTGGCCATCTGGTATCGGCCAAGCACGCAACAGGTCAACTATAACGACCCCGGTCTTTGGTCAGTTTAGCATGTCAATCGCCCCTTTTACTACTATAAACACTCTACTGGGCCTGTTTAATCTATATACACTCATATAGACTAGTATTGTCAGGAAATATTTGGTGTTAGGCAAGGAGATGAGCTTTGGTCCTTGTACTCCAAATCACAAGAAAGGGTAGTTTTTAAGTAAAAAGGCATTGTGGGATAAGTTTGAAACTTTTACAAACTAATATCTATGCCAAGTTACATGCTTATCCCCAAATGCCTTTTATGTACAATCAGCGGGTAAACATTGGAAATTGGCAGAACATTTGATAAAACAATGAAATTGATTAACTTTAACGATTAAAGCAGATACTTTCCTTGAGGCAAGGAGACTTAAAATTACCAGCAAATCAAACTTAGCATATTAAACCAATCATTTTACTGTAATTATGGTGACAAATGTCATTTTTATATGTAAGTTAACTTTGCTAAGTAAGAATACATCACAGGACCTGGGACTCATTTCAGCCACAGGTGCTGAGCAAATAGTATATGACATATATATTATACAATATTAACTATAAACATCTTATACTTACAGCACATACAGGGTGTTCTGCACCTTTTACTTCACTTAAAACTGACAGATAATTGTAACAGACAAGTTTGAAATGTGTCCAAAAGCCATAACTCAGTATATATAACAGAAGAAAAGTATGTAGTCAATATGCAATTTAGGTAAGTTTACTTAAATGAATACAGTTGTAAATTTCAAGTCAAAATATTAATTAGAAAGGAAATTATTGAGAAACCAAAACACTTTTCATTTGTAAATTACCTAAAACAACCCCCTGTCTTAATCCTTCGTTTTATATAAACAATCTTTAAGTGACGATTGAATTTCTGTCCTTTTTCATTCTGTTACATATGCTTGTCTAATTTATACATGTTTTCGAAAACAGAAATGGTATTATTTTGGGTTTTAAGCTCATTTTGAAAACAGCAAACTATATTCCTTAGATAAATGACAACTTATAACACAGTGTAGATTGTATTTTATCTACAACATCAAATATCTAACAACATAAAAACTAAACATATAACGACAAAACAGAACATGTATAGTGCAGATTGTCAATTTCAAGCAGTTAACGCGCGGATGAATAAATCGCAGTGTAAAATTTCCGCGACATGTCACGTAAAGGTACAAGACAGATCGGAGGAGATAAAAAAATCTAGCATGGGGTATGACGTGGGATATCTCTGTCTGAGGTGCGGGAAAACCGTGTTCAGCTTCATCGACAACATCCGCCATGGAAATATATGTCAAATCCAAGTAATAAAACGATCTCAAAGTGTTAACCAGCAGCGTGACAACGAATCCACAAAGTTCGAATTAATATAATACAAATATCAATATTCAAAACACCGCAGGAAACATTTCCCAATCGGATGGTATCGTGGTGATAACCATGAACTTGTTTTAAATTGTCTTTATCGGCAGCAGTCGCCGAAAACCTGTAAACTTGTCCGCCAGTATTCGATATATATCGATGAAACCTGCTATTTGGAGGAAGCTCGTGACTTGCCTTGTGTTTTAACATGTACTTGTCCCTTTGAATATGTTGATTAACTTGACTTTAATTTACGTTATATCACAAAAGCGTAATAATATTGATTGAAATCGTTATCATGTTAGCTGAGCAATATGGTTCACAATAAAAACATCGAGCTCGTCTCGCTTATCAGACGGCGTAGCAGTAAGTCGTGCCTTTTGGTCAGGGTGTAAGTAAAACTGGAGGAAAGCGGCCGAAGTAGAAGACTCTGTAATGTCTTTGATTTCAGGTTCGGAAGAATAAAAACGGTGGATGTGTTAAAAGAAATCGTGAGATCAGAATTACCTCGTGTTTATCATACTTCTAACAATTCAAGCAGTTTAGATCAGTGTAAGTCAATAACGAAGAAACAACTAACATCTGCTAATGAAATATACAAATTCATTACATCAATTTATTCTTGTTTAGATCATACATACTTACATATAATACGCAGCTGAAGCTCCTTAGTTTTGCATAGTTGTACTTTTACCCTTAAACATGCAGCATGTTGGACTTTAATTTCTCAATCTTAGCGTCCTTGGGTGAATGTGGTGCAAGTGATCTTTAAAAATAACAAAGATATAGATTACAATACGTTGTTGTTTCAAAAGCTTTTTATCGTCACCCAAGGGTTTGAAAATAACGATATTGCTTGTCATATTGGTAGTTAAACTATAAAAAATAGTTTTCCAGAAAACAATTGATGCTATTATTGGACATCAAAGTCATGTCGCCTTTGATTTACAGTATTATAATTTGATACTTATCAAATCTTAAACTGTTAAATTAAAAACAACATTTGAACAGCATTTCGATAAACATGTTTTAATACTAAAGCTAACGTTGGATTGCTAATGATCAATTCAAATTACATGGTTTTTTTTTTTTTTACTGGATATTGAAATTATAACATTTGAAGCACATGTAACACAATAAAGCATGCTCGTATCTTACATACGGTAGATAAATCGTACCTATTTATAGTAAGTCGGTGTATTATTTATAATATGGACCCTATATACATAAGTAAGCCAATGGAATGTCATTCAGAGTCATAAATGATGATAAAGTTTATCACATGCATTTATTCAATAAACTCGCAATTCCGAATAACAGCACAGGTAACCTGACAATTGATATAACTTGTTTGAAAAGAACCAAGTGATATATTCTCTGAAATATTATAAAGACAACGATTATACCCGTGAGACGGTAAGGTATTGAGACGTTTTATAATTTATTGTCAAACTGTTCCGAAAGGGTTTATTATGCTTTTTTTCATACTTATTGTATACTATGTTTTCTTTTTTTCAATATACATGTTGTTGTTGGCAGATTCTAAAAGTTTCTAACTTGAAATTGTTGATTCTTACAAATTCGAAGTATCAGATTTATTGATATTACTAAAATAAAGAAAACAAACGCAAAATTAGGGGAACAATTATATATTCCTCCTCGAAGGTCGATTGCCTATTGGCAAAGCTATATTCAATTAATTATGTGTTTACTATACATAACAAAAAATACCGGCATCATACTATAACGGGACTTTGACATTCTAGAAACAACATGAGTATGCGATTTATATTCGTATCAAGCATGCAATGAAAGAATAATTAAATGAATGCGAAATTCATATAAATCACTTGAGGTATATACCATTGTGTTTCAAATAAAATTCTACAAAAATAAACATTTTGTAATTCGATTAAAATTTGAAAACAAAACAGGTCTAATACTGATATGAATTAACTAACAGAAGAATTGAAGATAACACGCATACATGTATATACGTAAATTGAGGTTTTTTATGTAAAACCCATTTTTATGATAAAACTACTTACCACGTCCAATTATTATGCAAATGATCTCCAACTACCAGTTCTTTAACTCCCAAAGTAAAGTTTCAAATGCCCCGCGCAAATGCGAAACTACTCCCTGTCCAAACCGGACATACGGGTGTAGGATGCGCGCGCACCTCCAACTTCCTCTATTCGAAACTCGAACAAAAACACCTAAAAGCAAAAAGCCTAAAGGAGCAGGAGGAGCCAGGGAGGAGGGTGGGACTCACATTGGACGTGGTAAGTAGTTTTATCATAAAAATGGGTTTTACATAAAAAACCTCAATTTTATATCAAAAACAATACTTACCACGTCCAATTATTATGCGAATTCGTCTTACCTAGTGGATACTCCTATCCGGCAGGACCATGGCTAATCCAGGAGGGCGGTAAACTGGTCACAATCAATTGGAACCTTAATACCCAAAAGCTCTTATATATAGAGCATCCCAAATTAAAAGACAGAAAGATCATTGCCAAGCAAAGATTTTCTGTCGCAATGCTAACGCATAAAAAATTTAAAAACAGAGAACACTCTACTCTGAGGTGGGTGGGCAAGCCACTGACTGGGCAACAACCACCGGACCCAAAGAGTAAAGTTTGTCTGAGAAGGACGACAGTGATCTCAGATAGAACTCTGTAAAGGTAGTGTGTCCTCGCCAAAAGGCTGAGGACATAACCTCTGAAAAGGGAGCGCCATTGAGAAGGGCCCAAGACGCTGCCAGAGCCCTAACCTCATGGGCCCTAACCTTGAATAGTCTTCTGACATCATCCGAAGACGACTCATAAGCCAGCCTAATAACCTGGCAAATCCATCGGGAGATGGATTGTGCCGAAATACTGGAATGGCCACTCTTGATGGGCAGAAAAAGCCTAGACTGTGATACTCGATCCCCACCTGTCTTGTCCAGATAATATCTGAGAGCTCTGACAGGGCAGAGAAGACGATCACGCTCGTCCTTACCAACCAGGTCAGAGAGAGAAGGAATGCGGACAGGTTCCGGCGAAAACCCCGGAACCTGATTCTTGGCGAGGAAAGAAGGTTCCGTCCTGATAGTCACGGAGGAGTAATTCCTGCCGAAACGTAAACAGGAGGAATGCGCTGATAAGGCATGAACCTCGCTACGCCTTCTCCCCGAGGCAAGGGTGACAAGAAACACAGTCTTGAAAGTCAAGAATTTCAAGGAGGCTTGACTCAAAGGCTCATAAGGAGTACCCAAAAGGGACTCCAGAACCAAAGCTAAATCCCATTGAGGAGTTAGACGCCTAACTCTAGGTCTCTCAATGGTAAAGCCTCTGATGAGGGCGGACAAGGAGGAGGAAGATCCTACCTCTGGTCGCCCTGCATAAGATAAGATACCAGCTATAGCCGACCGATAGCCGGCAATGGTACCAGGAGCTAATTTCTTACTGCGAAACAAATGCAGTAAAAAATCTGCAATTAGGGGAACAGAGGCCTTGAGTGGATCAACCTGCCTCTGACCACACCAATCGCAGAAGATGCTCCACCTAGACTGGTAGACTGCCGCGGAAGAAGACCTAATGGACCTAGCGATACAGTCGGACACCGGTCCAGAAAACCCCTTCTGCGCGAGACCACCGGAGATAGCCTCCACGCGTGAAGGTGGAGTATAGCCGGGCGGGAGTGCATGATTCTGGACCTCGGCTGTCGTAACAGGTTCCACCTGGGTGGAAGGACCAGAGGCTCTTCCACCAGAAACGATAGAAGCTGAGGGAACCATGGTTGCCTCGGCCACAAGGGAGCCACCAGAATTAGGGAGCAAGGCTGCTCCTCGTACTTCTGGAGGACCTTGGCCACCAAGTTGAAGGGGGGAAAGGCGTAAGCATGCAACCCCTTCCAGTCCAGTGACAGAGCATCTACTCCCCATGCTGCTGGATCTGGAACGGGAGACACAAACGTCGGCAACTGATGGTTCAAGGCTGTGGCAAATAGGTCTACATGAGGCCTGTCCCAAACCAGACATATTGCTCGGAATATGGATGGATCGAGCTGCCACTCCGTCAGAACCGGCTGAAGACGTCTTGACAGGGTGTCTGCAAGGACATTGAGTCTGCCCGGAAGGTGCTTGACCTGAATGGTTAGGCACCACTCCTGGCAAAGTAGCAAAATGCGAATGGCCAGGGCACACAGGACGTGAGACCTGGTGCCCCCTTGCTTCTGCAAATAAGCTACAACAGTTGAGTTGTCTGTTGCCACGCAAATCACCTGGTCTTGCAGATAAGACCTGAGGTCCTGGATGGCCAACAACACTGCCCTCATCTCGAGCACATTGATGTGTTCGGAAAGATGATCCCCTGTCCATGAACCTGAGCGAGCCTGCCCGTTCAGGTACGCCCCCCAACCTGTCTTGGACGCATCGGTATACAGGGTCATGGTGGGTGAGCTCCTGTGCAAGGACACCCCCTTCAGGACATTGTTCCGAATTGTCCACCATTGGGCAAATTCCTTGACCGACTGACTGAGAGGAATAAAAGCCTCCCAATCCCGCGACGCTGGAACCCAATGGCTGAGAAGAAACATCTGCAGAGGTCTGATGTGCAGCCTGCCAAGAGGAACTACATCTGCTAGTGAGTTGAGAAACCCCAGCAAACTGAGGTACCAACGAACCTGTACCGCAGAACTCTGGATAAACTGAAGCACCAGACTCCTTGCCTTGATGAATTTCTCCTGAGTTGGAAGGACTATACCCCTGGCTACGTTGAACCGGTAGCCTAGGAACACAAAGTCCTGGGAGGGAGACAGTTCTGACTTCTCTCGGGAGGGGATGAACCCGACCTTGAGAAAAAGACTCAGAACCAGTCGAGTATCCTGCACCAGGGACTCCCTCAGTGAATGAAGCATGAGGGAGTCGTCGAAGTAAATATGGATGTTGATACTCCGCTGGTGCAGGAAACCTACCACAACCTGCAGTAGTTTGGTAAAAACCATTGGGGCTGTGGTAAGGCCAAAAGGCATAGCCCGGAACTGGAATATCTTGCCCTCGCATGAGAAGCGAAGATACTTCCTGTCCGACTTCCTGATGGGAATGTGGAAGTAGGCATCCTTCAAGTCTATTGAAGTAGCCCACATTCCCTCCCTGACCGAGGCAATAATGCCTCTCGGGGTCTCCATCTGAAAGTGGGGAGAGTCCACGAACCGATTGAAGGCACTTAGGTCTATAATCGGGCGCCAAGCTCCCGACTTCTTCTTCACCAGAAAAATTCGGGAATAGAAGCCTGGAGAGTACCGGCGCAGTGGGAGCTCCTCGACTGCACCCTTCTCGACTAGAGTAGCAATTTCCCGTCTGACAGCTAGAGCCTTCTCTAGATCCACCGGGGGTGGGAAAAAGATTGGCTTTGCTGTGAGCGGAGGTTCCCGTAACAACGGGATGCTCAATCCTTCCGCAACTATTGACAATGCCCAACTGTCCTGAGTAATCTCCTTCCATTGAGGAAGGAAGGCGGACAGTCGACCTCCTACTGGAAGGTCCGGTTGAGGAAGGCCAAGACCTTCCCAAACGTCTATGGGGCTGTCTACGACCGTTATGAGACCGGGTAAAAGAGACCTCTGATCTACTTGCCCGGACTGAAACGGAAGAGTTGTGGAAGGAGGGGAGAAGTCAGGAATACTGCTTCTTACCCCCAGAGGGTTTGGCACTCTGCTTGCCCTTACCCTTGGCTTTGGCCTTAAAGGTAGACTTAGCCTTAGCCGCAGACTGAGTCTGGCGAGGCCTCGACTTAGCCTTCTTCTTGGCCTGGCCTGAACCCCGAGGGGTTTCAGCCTTACCAGCAGTCGACACTTTTGAAACCAAAAGTGCCGAGGCTACTGGGTCCTCCTTAACTTCCTTCTGAATAGAAGGAAGGGCACCCCCAAAGAGCCAAGGACCCTCGAAGGGAGAGGACAAAAGCCTGGAAAGGTAAGGTTCCTCAATAGGCTTACCTTTAAGCACAGAGGCTCGCCTGGTAAGAACCAAATTGGCCAGCAGTGTACACTGCAAAGCTGCAGAGGCCTTCAGACAGTTGTGCAAGGATGAGGTCACCCTATCCTGCACAGCCCGTCTGTCACTCTCATCAACCTCTGACTCCCTGATGGGCACTTCCGATAAACGGAAAAGGGTAACCGTCAGGAAATCAAAATATGAGAGTACCTGGAGAGAAAGCCGCAGGATTTTCTCCAGTTTGTGGTGTTCCTTGGCAGAGAACACCACCTGGTCAGTCGCCGGTCCTGGCCATTGCCGAAGCTCGTGAGTTTCCAGCTTAGCTGGTAGACTCTCAAGTTTGGCGTTGTGAATGGCGTAGTCCGAGGATCTAACCTCAGACAAATCTGCCAAACTCAACTGCAGGCCAGCTGCACCAGATGCACGAGAAGACGAAGCAGCCTTCTCTGCCATCCTAGCATGGGCGACAGCCAAAGCCGAGGAAACAACTGAACCCTCAGGCAAAGACTTGTCAGGACGCGCCAAAACCTTAGGCGGAACCAGCTGACTCAGCAGCGTTGTCGCCTCTGGAATGGCAGACGCCAAAGGAGGAGGACAAACCTTCTCCCCGAGGATTCTGGCTACGTCAGCGCGAAGCGCTCGCATGCCAGCCAGAGCACGGTGGGCTTCAGCCTCAACCTCAGGCTCTACCTCTATCTCAGCCAACACCTCATCATCTTCTGATTCCGAAGAATCAAAATCATGATGAGGAGAAGGAGGTTCAGACTGAATCTCAGTCATCACACTCCCAGGTGACAGGCTGAGGACGTCATCGTCCCTGTCCCCATTCTCCATTTCAGTACCCCTCCTGGAAGTAGACACGGAAGTGTCTACTGTCGAGGGCAAGGTAGAGTTCTGGAGACTCTCTGAAAAAGTCCTCTTACGAGCTCTCTTCGGCTCCGAAGGGCCAAGATGAGACTCTGAAGATCTAAGAGAGGCGGGGATTTTGGTCTTGGAGCGAGATGTCCTAAAAGCCCTAATAGGTCTTTTAAACACAACCTCCTCCCCAGCCCCAGAGGTGGGTAGGAGCTGAGCATTCAGCGAGCCCCCAACCTGCTGAGGTGAGACCGGTCCCCAACCCTGATTAAATCCCGGAGGATAACCGGAGTTGTACCCAAATCCCTGAGGAAATGGGGCCCTAGGACCATAAGGAAAAGAGTGACCCCAGTACTGATCATACTGACCAGTGGGTACATGGGAAGGAACACCCTGACCAAAAGGAAAAGGTGAACCGCCACTCCCTCCCGGAGCGAAACCAGAAATGAAAGGCCTAGGGCCAGACATATGACCGGATTGCTGCTGGAAAGCACCAAAACCATGATGCACAGTACCCGAAGCATGAGGCCCAAAGGACTCATACCCGAGACCATGGGGTGTCGCCCGACTCTTGTCAGACTTGTCACCTTCTCCATTACCCATGGGCGCGGCCCACGGGTTCCGTATGGTGCAAGCTGGCACGGAATCGACCCCGACAGGGTTGATACCGGATACCTGACCAGGAAAGAGAAGGGACCGTGAAGAGTCATGAGAGGTGGCAGTGCTGCTACACTCTGTGGGGCCCAGATAATTCGAAGAATTACCACTCCCCATCACAGCAGAGGACCCAAAAGGATTCTCATTCATGACTCTATCCCCACCAACAGACGCTCCAGGACTGACTAAATAGTCAGAGACTGGAGGAGGGCCCACCCTTTCCAGAGATGAACTAACACCAATGGAAGGGGGGCCAACCTCCTTGGCAACAGGATAGCCAACACCTGTGCTCTCTAGGCTAGAGCCAGCCAAGGACTGGATAGTCTTGGGACCCTGCAGGGCCTCTGCCAACGAGGTACCTGCCAAAGGACTCTCCGTGGGGTCGTCGGTACTACCGGAGGAGGACCTAGTCTTGTCCTTCCTCTTACCCCGTTTGTCAGACTTGGAGGAGTCCTTCATGGTTCACAAACAAGATAAACAAACAATTCAGCCTTTATTTGTAAAATAAAATAATTTTAATTCACAAAAAATCACCGTAAACGAAAACGAAAGTGAAAGTAAACACTCACGAAAACGAACGGGAACCAAAACACGTGGCAATGGTACCGACGTTTTACAACGAAATACGGTGAATAAAGGCAAAAATATATATCAACAATAGCAGGGCCCTTATTTGTAAAAATTAAAACAATTTTAATTCACAAAAAATCACCGTAAACTAAAACCAAAGTGAAAGTAAACACTTACGAAAACGAACGGGGACCAAAACACGTGGCAATGGTACCGACGTTTTACAACGAAATACGGTGAATAAAGGCAAACAATATATATAAACAATAGCAGGGAAACTGGTATAATATATGAAGTATGAAAACAAACAATGACACAGGTTACCGCCCTCAGAAAACTTGAACGAAGTCCAGGGTAGAAATAACCGCCATGTGCTTCTTTCGAGTTGAAGAAAGAGGAAGTTGGAGGTGCGCGCGCATCCTACACCCGTATGTCCGGTTTGGACAGGGAGTAGTTTCGCATTTGCGCGGGGCATTTGAAACTTTACTTTGGGAGTTAAAGAACTGGTAGTTGGAGATCATTTGCATAATAATTGGACGTGGTAAGTATTGTTTTTGATATAAAATGTATAATTCATTTCGAAAACAATGAAGTGGGCATATTTACATTTAATAAAATATCATTGCGCAAAATGAATCCTGCATATATTCATATTACAATATAATAATATCATGTACAACGAAGCATGAAAATATTCACATTCATCCAAGAAATACGATGGTTTCGCTTGAAATAAAACACACTTTCGCAGCACTCCTGGAGTTTTTTAAAACAACGTCGAACGCTCACAGATAGCGGTTTCAGGTAAAGAAAAACCCCGAACATTCCCTAAACTTATGCCTGACCATGGAAGATTACACCGGGGCTGTATCAAACTTAAAATCGTGTCAATTGTATCGTCACGCTGCCGAGCGGTTCCTTTGATCTTCATTACAAGTATCAGACGGGTGAACGTATATTATCCGCAAGGTGTCGCGTATGGAGCATTTGTTTTTTCATGCATTTTCCAGGTGTAAAACATTGGAGCATGTAAGTGTATCTAGAGCGGTACCCTTGGAGTTCGAGGATGACTCACATGATACTAACATAATTGTGTACAATGGATAATAAAGATAACAAACTTTTAATTCATTGTATACAACGTATCATGGACATTATGAAAATTACAATGTAGTATCAATTTGTGTAATAAATTGTGATAATATTTACATTACAATTACAATGTAATATAACTGTGTAAGTGAATAATGGACACATTCACATAACATATGTAATGACATTATTAATAATGGAAAAATTTGAATAATATGTTTTGATATAGAAAAAAAGTTCAAAAAAAGACTCCAGCCACTGTACTCATTTCGGGTTAGTATTTTAAAATCACTTATTAGTTCGTTGTTGATATGCTCTCAAAACATTATTTAATATTCCTGCTAATTGTTAAACTTGAAAATAAAAATTACTATCTAGACGACACGCACATTCTGGCAAATTGCAAATACTTGATAATCAATGTTTTAACTAAAAATTGCGATGTTGATATCTAAATTGATATTTCAGTACTAAAATAAGTGTTTGATATAAATGGCACATATATATTGTCATCAACATTCATCAGTAAATTTTTAACATATTGATTTTAATCAATCAAAATACAATATTCACCAGACTCCACACTTCTTATTAGGGTTCATGTAACTGCCTTTAGGGCAGCTGAAGGCTTCAGCAAACTCGGGAGAATTTTGTAATGTTCCAATGACCCTGAAAGTGTAAAAGAAATTAGACTATTATGTGTGTAAGTAAACGAGCATGTAAAGTGAGCATAGAGCAACAACAGAAACTTATAAAGGAAATGAAACGACAACCAACCTGAATTGTTTTAATGAGGAGTCGTATAGAACATGGTTGTATGGTCTCCTCAAAAACTATATGATTTTAACCTGATACGTACTGATATTTTTGAGGTACTTTAAGCATTTCAGCAGCAGGTTTGACATTACTTTAGGTAACATTTGACATCTGATTACGTATATATATTTATTCTGATTAAGCGACCATTATAAGACATGTTTTTATTGAATCTATTTCGTATTTGATTTGTAATACGAAAAATACAAAGATAAATACTAACATTAAGTAGTGTCAAATAAATACCAACTAGTACAAACTATATTATATTTAACAACTCATTTGTGTCATACATTCTATGCTTACATATATACACTTTAAGGGTAATACATTTCACATTAAACTTAAATGAGAGTGGTTACACACAGAGGTGTGACTGTAAGTGTCGAATACACGCAAAATAATTTCGATCATTAAAATGAATAAAGGCCAATCATTAGATTTATTTGACGGGGAGCTTCATGTCAGAGCAGACGTACCTAAATCGCCCGGGACTGTGTACTCCTGTGAGGATTCGATTGATGGCGTTTTCTCTGCGCATGCTAGCACACCAGATCTACAAACACAATAAAAGCACATGGTCACAGTTATATTAAGTGCAGTTGTATTCTAACGGTTTCATATAACCGCCATTAATGGATTTTAACCAAAATAATGATCCTTCATGACATGAATATGATGCACTAATTTTTCCTGAAATATGAGAAATAAAACAATTTAGTCACGTATTAATAGTTTTGAAATCATTAAAACAAACTATAATGTAATATCATATATTGACAAAGTGGCAATTAATTGCCTGCGTCCATCATGTATCCTATTAAATCCTATTAAATGAATACGAGTTATCTCCCTGTAACGAGTAGGCACAAGGTTTATACATTATGCAATTTTTATTTACACCAGCAATGAAGGAATACATTTTAATTCAAATAATATGTAGAAGCTTAATAATATAATATAACAAGTTAAATTGTATGCATCGTACAGTTCTTATTGATACAAAAGATGAATGAATTATAGGAATCAACGATTCGAATTCGTGTAACCTTTTCGTGTGATCAACTTATTGTTACTCAAAACGACAACGAGAAGGGCTAAATAAGTTAACACTATACACGGAATGATGACAGAGTTAAGTAGAGAAAACATGACAAATTTGTTTTGAAAATACTTCTGCACTTCATACATATGAATACATGCCCTGGGCAATTGTGAAACACTTATCATGGTATTTAACAAACTCGTAAGCACTTTTCAAATTGTGACTTTAAACAACGACATAAAAGTCAGTGTCATTAACAATATAATACATAACACAATCTCATAATAATCCTTCCTGTAGTTCATATCGTTAATAGCCAAACTAGCACTATGTTGATATTTACAAAAGCCATTTCAAAACTGTATTTAACTTTGTTTTTGTGACATTTATGTTGATGAAAAACAGTGTTGTTTCAGTAAATTGACTATTTTACATTAGTATACATGTATGCTTGAAAATTTCTTGCAATCACATTGGCCGGATCCCATACACGTGACTAGTCCTCAAAAACTCATGTAGACTGGTTATCCGGTGAATATCGATTTTTAGCTCACCTGGCACGAAGTGCCAAGTGAGCTTATGCCGTGGTGCGGCGTCCGTCGTCCGTCCGTCCGTCCGTCGTCCGGCGTCAATATTTTATTTTAAACGACTTCTTCTTAATAACCGAAAGGCCTAGGGTGATGATATTTGGCCAGAAGCAAACTGTGATGAAGGGCTACCAAGTTTGTTTAAATAAATGACCTTCATCTATTTTCAAGGTCACAGGGGTCAAATATGTTAAAAATTTTAAACAACTTCTTCTCAATAACCAAACTGCCCAGGGAGATGATTTTTGGTCAGTAGCATTCTAGGGTGAAGGGCTACCAAGTTTGTTCAAATGAATGACCTTCACCCATATTCAAGGTCACAGGGGTCAAATATGTTAAAAACTTTCAATAAACTTCTTCTCAATAACTAAAATGCCCAGGGTAATGATATTTTGCCTGTAGCATGCTGAGATAAAGGGCTACAAAGTTTGTTCAAATAAATGACCTTCACCCATATTCAAGGTCACAGGGGTCAAATATGTAAAAAAAAAAAAAAAAAAACTTCTGAATAACCAAAATGCCCTGGGTGATGATATTTAGTTTCATTTCAACAAATTTTATTGACAAAGTTGATACAAGTCAATTGGATGGAATAACAGGGAAAGCCTATATAAATTCTCTCCAGCGGTGGCTAAATTAACGGATTCTATTATTTTTATTTGATTAAGTTAATACATCAATTTTGAAATGAAAATTAAAAAAAAAAATATTAAAGGGATGTAACTCCTTCTTAATTAACATAACTGAAATACAAATACATTCACACTTCTCACATCACACACAAAACACTTCCACAGGTATTATTTATTTTTATAACATTTTACAACTGTATATAAGATATATAGCTATCAAATCACACAGATATTGGCAGACATTGACCAAAAGTCCATGTGCAAATATATGCACAGGTCACAGTCGCCAAAACTGTTAAGGTATTGTAGTTTAATATGAAAATAGATAGCTAGTCTATGTGTAATTCAATGTATAAGATGGAAACTGTAAAACAAGACAGATTGAACAAATCTTACAACAAACAACAACAAACAAACATGCTCAACTTAAAACTCCTATGTCCGTAGAAGAATACCATTTATAGAAAAGTAGGTAAAGTTACTTATTTGTGGAGTATAATTGGAATAGGAATAGTAAAGTATAAAAGTATAAAGTATAAGGTCATGGCTGGTTAGATCATATAGAGATTAAAACGCCTAGATTTACCAATAAATAACTGTACATCATTAAGTAACTGTCTGTTTGTTAGTCCATCACAATCAGGACAGCCTTGTAGAAAAATGTTTGTATCAATATGGTTATGATTTCCATAATTATCAACAGAAGTAAATAAAGTAAGTCTGAGATCATTATACAATGGACATTCAAGAAAGTAATGGAAAACTGTTTCATATTCAAAAGAGCAAGCACAAGAGGGACAGTCAGTTAAATGGTCATTGAATAAATCAAAATTTAAATTGCTACATAAGTTTCTAAGTTGACAAAGAATAATGTTGGCCCGTCTATCACCTTCAGTTTTAAAAATTAAGGTTGATTCATTATCGATAATAATATCTTTATTTAGTTTGTGTTTAAAGGTTGCAAGAGTTGGGGAGTTTAAGAGATCATTATCAGTAGTGTTAGTTGTGCGGCACATTAGAGGGAGGAAACTGTCAAAATAATTGTTAGTTCTGCATAT